>NC_052162.1:133642646-133841611 GCF_902713615.1 Scyliorhinus canicula | reverse complement strand
GGTTCGTGCATTTATTTGTCTGACGAAAAGAATGGTCTCTGGTCGCACCATGGTTAGCACCTGCTGCCTCACGGCGCCAAGGACTCGTGTTTGATCCCGGCCCTGGGTCACTGTCCATGTGGACATTCTCCCCGTGTCTGCGTGAGTAACAGCTCCACAACACAAAGATGTGCAGGGTAGGTGGATTGGCCACACTAAATTGTACCTTAATTGGAAAAACTTAATTGGTTACTCAAAATTTATTTCAAAAAAATTGTCACTTTCCTAATGTTCGCAATTAAAGGGGTGGGTTCCCCAGGAGATGGCTGACATTTCAGGGGACATTAAATTAATAATGGACAGAGATATGTCTGGTGTTGTTATGTGGTACAGATTAGATGTATTATTTACCGTTCTGTAATAAGTAAATCAGTCATCAGGGATGTTCAAGACATATATTGACAGGTTTCTGGATATTGAAGATATCGAGGGATATGGGGATTGTGTGGGGGAAATGGTGCTGAGGTAGATTGGCCAAGGATCTCATTGAATGATTGAGCAGACTCGGTGGGCCGAATGGCCTACTCTTGATCCTATTCTAATCTCTGTGTCCTGGTCAGGAAGCAGTGAGCTGAGCTTGGATCTGTCAATCAACATGAATCAGCACCTTCAGGAGAATTGGGAGGGTGAATATTAGATACAGCAGAGTGAGAATGGAGGGAGATTGTGTGTGATGGAGATTTACAGCTTTTGGAGAACGAGAGAAAATGATATTCCATGGGAACTAGAATTGTCTGTTCTGAATTTTAATAATAATCATCTTGATTGTCACAAGTAGGCTTACATTGCAATGAAGTTACGGTGAATTTCTATCCTGTACTAACAATGATGACTTTTGTAAATTGTTTTTAAAGGATATTGGAAGAGGAGGAATGAGAGGCAGAAATCTCAAACATCACGTCTCGATGTGCCAAACTCACTCGCTTCCTTCTGATCTGAATATCATCGGCGAGGAGAAATGTTTGTCCAATCTGTCGACTTCGAAAGATTTTAAACATCAGTGTGACTGGAAAGGCACCGAGACCCACACAACACACACCCGAGTGAGAGTGTTCCAGTGAACTGACTGTGGAAAGAGCTTCAACCAGTTACACAACCTGAAAAAACATCACACCATTCACAGCGAGGAGAGACAGTGAACATATTCTGTGTGTAGACAAGGCTTCCACTGACTGTCCAACCTGGAGAGACACGAGGAGACCCAAAACATGGGGAAACCGTGGAAATGTGTAGACTGTGGGAAGGAATTCAGAGTCCCATCTGAGCTGGAGACTCATCGACGCAGTCACACTGGGGAGAGGCCGTTCACCTGCTCTCAGTGTGGGAAGGGATTCATTGATTTATCCACCCTGCGGAAACACCAACGAATTCACACTGGGGAAAAGCCATTCACCTGCTCTCAGTGTGGGAAGGGATCTATTGATTTATCCAGCCTGCAGAAACATAAGCGAGTTCACACTGGGGAAAAGCCATTCACCTGCTCCCAGTGTGGGAAGGGATTTATTGATTCATCTACCCTGCTGAGACATCAGCGAATTCACACTGGGGAGAGGCCATTCACCTGCTCTGTGTGTGGGAAGAGATTCACACAGTTATCCAGCCTGCAGACACACCAGCGAGTTCACACTGGGGAATGGCAATTCACCTGCTCCATCTGTGGGAGCGGATTCACTCGGTTATCTAGTCTGCAGACACACCAGCGAGTTCACACTGGGGAAAAGCCATTCACCTGCTCTCAGTGTGGGAAGGGATTCACTTGGTTATCCAACCTGCGGAGCCATCAGCGAGTTCACACTGGGGAGAGGCCATTCACCTGCTTTCAGTGTGGGAAGGGATTCACTTGGTTATCCAGCCTACGGAACCATCAGCGAGTTCACATTGAAGAAATGTCATTTACCTGCTCTGAGTGGGGAGAGACTCAGTGATTTATCCATCTTGCGGAAACATCAATGAGTTCACACTGGGAAAAAGCTATTCTCCTGCTCTCTCTGTGGGAATGGATTCACACAGTTATCTACTCTGCAGACACACCAGCGAGTTCACACTGGAGAGAGGCCATTCACCTGCTCTCAGTGTGAGAAGGGATTACATAGAAAATAGGAGCAGGAAGATACCATTTGGCCCTTTGCGCCTGCTCTACCATTCATTATGATCACGGTTTATCATCCAACTCCATAGCCTAATCCCGCTTTCCCCTCCGTATCCTTTGACCCCCTTCTGCCCTCAGTGCTATATCTAACTGCTTCTTAAAAACATACAATGTATTGGCCTCAACTATTTCCTGTGGTAACAAATTCCAGACTCACCACTCTCTGGATGAAGAAATTTCTCCTCCTCTCTGTCCTAAATTGGGGCAGCGCGGTGACGCAGTGGGTTAGCCCTGCTGCCTCACGGCGCCGAGGTCCCAGGTTCGATCCGGCTCTATGTTATTGTCTGTGTAGAGTTTGCACATTCTTCCCGTGTTTGCATGGGCCTCACCCCCACAACCCAAAAAGATGTGCAGGGTAGGTGGATTGGCCACGCTAAATTGGACCCTCTTAATTGGAAAAAATTAATTGGGTATACTAAATTAAAAAACAAAAAATCTTTGTCCTAAATGGTCTACCCCGTATCCTCAGATTGTGACCTCTGGTTCTCTACACTCCCACCGTCGGGAGAATCTTTCCTGCATCTCCCCTGTCAAGTCCTGTTAGAATATTATAGGTTTCAATTAGATCCCCCCCCCCTCATTCTTCTGAACTCCAGCGAATACACACCTAACCTTCCTCAGATTCAGAGACCAAAACTGCACACAATATTCTCGCCAAGACCCTGTATAATTGCAGCAAGATATCCCCGCTTCTGTACTTGGATCCGCTTGCAATGAAGGTGAATGGCTCACTCAACTTGTGCAAATCACACTGAAGGATCTCTGCAACTTCCTCACAGCTCACCCTTCCACGCAACTTGTGTCATCTGCAAATTTGGAGATATTGCATTTTGTTCCCTCATCTAAATGGTTAGCACTGCGGTCTGACGGAGCTGAGGACCAGTGTTCAATCCTGGCCCCAGGTTACTGTCCATGTGGAGACACGTTCTCCAAGTGTCTGTGTGGGTGTCACCCCATAACTCAAAGATGTTCACCTCTATTTAGGTGTTTTAGTAAGCTCAGAGAAGGGGGCAAAAGAGGGGGAGGTGTGGCGCTGCTAGTCAAGGACAGTATTACGGTGGCGGATAGGATGCTAGATGGGGACTCTTCTTCCGAGGTAGTATGGGCTGAGGTTAGAAACAGGAAAGGAGAGGTCACCCTGTTGGGAGTTTTCTATAGGCCACCTAATAGTTCTAGGGATGTAGAGGAAAGGATGGCGAAGATGATTCTGGAAAAGAGCGAAAGTAACAGGGTAGTTGTTATGGGAGACTTTAACTTTCCAAATATTGACTGGAAAAGATATAGTTCAAGTACATTAGATGGGTCGTTCTTTGTACAATGTGTGCAGGAGGGTTTCCTGACACAATATGTTGACAGGCCAACATGAGGCGAGGGCACATTGGATTTGGTTTTGGGTAATGAACCAGGCCAGGTGTTAGATCTGGAGGTAGGTGAGCACTTTGGAAACAGTGACCACAATTCGGTGACCTTTACGTTAGTGATGGAAAGGGATAAGTATATCCCGCAGGGCAAGAGTTATAGCTGGGGGAAGGGCAATTATGATGCCATTAGACATGACTTAGGATGTGTAGGTTGGAGAAGTAGGCTGCAAGGGTGGGGCACACTGGATATGTGGAGCTTGTTCAAGGAACAGCTATTGCATGTTCTTGATAAGTACGTACCAGTCAGGCAGGGAGGAAGGGGTCGAGCGAGGGAACCGTGGTTTACCAAAGAAGTGGAATCTCTTGTTAAGAGGAAGAAGGAGGCCTATGTGAAGATGAGGCGTGAAGTTTCAGTTGGGGCGCTTGATAGTTACAAGGAAGCGAGGAAGGATCTAAAGAGAGAGCTAAGACGAGCAAGGAGGGGACATGAGAAGTCTTTGGCAGGTAGGATCAAGGAAAACCCAAAAGCTTTCTATAGGTATGTCAGGAATAAAAGAATGACTAGGGTAAGAGTAGGGCCAGTCAAGGACAGTGGTGGGAAGTTGTGTGTGGAGGCTGAGGAGATAAGCGAGATACTAAATTAATACTTTTCGTCAGTATTCACTCAGGAAAAAGATAATGTTGTGGAGGAGAATGCTGTGACCCAGGCTATTAGAATAGATGGCATTGAGGTGCGTAGGGAAGAAGTGTTGGCAATTCTGGACAAGGTGAAAATAGATAAGTCCCCGGGGCCTGATGGGATGTATCCTAGGATTCTCTGGGAAGCCAGGGAAGAGATTGCTGAGCCTTTGGCTTTGATTTTTATGTCATCATTGGCTACAGGAATAGTGCCAGAGGACTGGAGGATAGCAAATGTGGTCCCTTTGTTCAAGAAGGGGAGTAGAGATAACCCCGGTAACTATAGGCCGGTGAGCCTCACGTCTGTTGTGGGTAAAGTCTGGAGAGGATTATAAAAGATACGATTTATAATCATCTAGATAGGAATAATATGATTAGGGATAGTCAGCATGGTTTTGTGAAGGGTAGGTCATGCCTCACAAACCTTATCGAGTTCTTTGAGAAGGTGACTGAACAGGTAGACGAGGGTAGAGCAGTTGATGTGGTGTATATGGATTTCAGTAAAGCGTTTGATAAGGTTCCCCACGGTCGTCTATTGCAGAAAATATGGAGGCTGGGGATTGAGGGTGATTTAGAGATGTGGATCAGAAATTGGCTAGTTGAAAGAAGACAGAGGGTGGTGGTTGATGGCAAATGTTCAGAATGGAGTTCAGTTACGAGTGGCGTACCACAAGGATCTGTTCTGGGACCGTTGCTGTTTGTCATTTTTATAAATGACCTAGAGGAGGGCTCAGAAGGTTGGGTGAGTAAATTTGCAGACGACACTAAAGTCGGTGGAGTTGTAGACAGTGTGGAAGGATGTTGCAGGTTACAGAGGGACATAGATAAGCTGCAGAGCTGGGTTGAGAGGTGGCAAATGGAGTTTAATGCAGAGAAGTGTGAGGTGATTCACTTTGGAAAGAATAACAGGAATGCGGAATATTTGGCTAATGGTAAAATTCTTAGCAGTGTGGATGAGCAGAGGGATCTCGGTGTCCATGTACATAGATCCCTGAAAGTTGCCACCCAGGTTGATAGGGTTGTGAAGAAGGCCTATGGTGTGTTGGCCTTTATTGGTAGAGGGATTGAGTTCCGGAGCCATGAGGTCATGTTGCAGCTGTACAAAACTCTGGTACGGCTGCATTTGGAGTATTGCGTACAGTTCTGGTCGCCTCATTATAGGAAGGACGTGGAAGCTTTGGAACGGGTGCAGAGGAGATTTACCAGGATGTTGCCTGGTATGGAGGGAAAATCTTATGAGGAAAGGCTGATGGACTTCAGGTTGTTTTCGTTAGAGAGAAGAAGGTTAAGAGGTGACTTAATAGAGGCATACAAAATGATCAGAGGGTTAGGGTGGACAGTGAGAGCCTTCTCCCGCGGATGGAGGTGGCTAGCACGAGGGGACATAGCCTTAAATTGAGGGGCAATAGATATTGGACAGACGTCAGAGGTAGGTTTTTTACGCAAAGAGTGGTGAGGCCGTGGAATGCCCTACCTGCAACAGTAGTGAACTCGCCAACATTGAGGGCATTTAAAAGTTTATTGGATAAGCATATGGATGATAATGGCATAGTGTAGGTTAGATGGCCATTAGTTTTTGACTTCCCATGTCGGTGCAACATCGTGGGCCGAAGGGCCTGTACTGCGCTGTATCGTTCTCTGTTCTATTTACACAATTCACTCGGTTATGCCGTCTGCAGTCACACCAGGGAGTTCACACTGGGGAGAGGCCGTTTACCTGCTCTCAATGTGTGAGGGGATTTAGTAATTCATCGCACTTTCTGAGACACCAACAAGTTCAGAACTGATTATAGGGATTGGATTCCGCTGTTATTGTTTCTGTTCTCAATTACATCCAGGATTGCATTTTGTTCATTCTGTTGGTCAATGGGGATGGTCGGAGGGTTTCTTTCTGCTGGACTGGCCGGTCTCACGGCTTCTCCCCCAGTGGGCTGATTCTCTCTGGGCCTTCTTGCCAATATCTGGTTACACATTTCGCAAGGATCAAGGAGCGAAAGGGGTTTGGCGGTTAGAAGATGTTTCATTACCATTTCTGTTTGGAAACCCCAAAAATCATGCCTCATTGCCATGTAGATGGGCTATGGTGGTTACATGATTCTTTTGTTTAATTTATCTTCATGTTTCTCACAGAAGAAAACAATCAGGGTATGAGGGGCAAGTTGTCTGAGGTGCACTGGGAAACTACATTAAATATTGTGGCGGGAGACAGGCAATCACTGATATTTAAGGAATTATTACAGATTTACATGGGGATCGGTTTGCTCAGTTGGCTGGATGGCTGGTTCGTGCTGAGTGACACCAACAGCACAGGTTAAATTCCCATACCGGCTGAGGTTAGCCATGGTCTGTATCAGTATTTGTGCTCCACATGATCCTCCACCCACCCCTCTACATCTCCCCATCAGCATCTCCTTCTATTCCTTCCCTCATGTATGTATCTACCTTTCCATACAATGTATTCATGCTGTTCACCTCAACCACTCGCTGTGGTAACGAGTTCCACATTCTCACCACTCGCTGAGGATAGAGGTTTCCACTGAAATACCTATTGAATCCCTTTATAATCTCAAAGACTTCCACCAGGTCACCCATCAGCCTTTGCTTTTCCAGAAAAAAGCTGCCCCAGCCTTTCCCGAGTGTTAAATGCTCTCAGTTCTGTACATTATGATCTTTGTTGCACCTTATCCAGTGCATCTATTTCTTTTTCTAAATGGAGATCACCAATGTTGACAGAGCTCCCAGTGTAGTCTAACCATCGTTCGAAACAAGCTGAACATTTCCTCCGTGTTTTTCAATTCTATCCCTCTGCAATGGAACCCTGTATATGGGCTCCCCACTTTCGGAAAGATGTGATGTTCTTGGGGTGTAGAGGACATTAACGAGAATGGCACCAGAGATGAGGGACTCTAGTTAGCTGGAGCGACTGGAGCAGCTGAATCTCTCTTCTGAGATTACAGCATCTGGAGGATGGCGAATGGGGCCATTCAGCCCTTTGAGACCATGTCGGCTCCCTGTGGAGGAAGCCAGTCTGTCCATTGCCCCGTTCTATCCCCGAATCCCTGTGGGTTTATTTCTCTCAGTGCCTGTCCAATTTCCTATTGCAATCCTTCTGTCATCTCTGCACCGCCTACCCTCAGAGGCAGTAGGTTCCAGGTCGTTACCACTGCTTTAATGTACACAAGGCTCCTCGAGCACTGAAAAGTCTATTTGGCCCATTTTTCCCGTGCCAGTTCTTTGTACAGCAACCCATTTAATTCCATAGTTCGACTATTTTGTTTTCTTTTTCAGAATGTACCAATTTCCCTTTTGGAAGTTACAGTCCAATGAGATTCCAGCACCATTTATGGACAGTGCATTCCAAATCACAACAACTCGCTGTATTTCACAACAAATAATTGTGCATATGGTGTGTCGGGAGTTTCACAGAGTATTAAAAATGGTGTCAATGC
This sequence comes from Scyliorhinus canicula, assembly GCF_902713615.1. Taxonomy (NCBI): domain Eukaryota; kingdom Metazoa; phylum Chordata; class Chondrichthyes; order Carcharhiniformes; family Scyliorhinidae; genus Scyliorhinus; species Scyliorhinus canicula. The sequence goes on along the minus strand of NC_052162.1, from coordinate 133,833,935 downwards.
CGTGGTTATTACACAAAATTAAGACTCAATCTTTATCAATGATTTTGGTGAGGACATCAAGTGTAATATATCCTAGTTTGTGGACAATTAGAACAAATGTACATTTTTATAAAACATCTCACTTCCACTGGACCTCCTGAAGTGTTTTAAAGCCAATGGAGTGCTTTTGAATCATATTCACTGTTGCAATGTAGGACGCTGTAAGTACGCATATGTAATCACATTTAGTTTTTAAATTTTTATTTTCATAGTGCATTCACTGTCATTAGTAATAATGTCAAGGAAGCCCTTTTATATCTCAAACATGTGGCTTCCTGCAGCCATTTCACCTTCTGTACCTTTTCTATATGAACTATGTATTGATTTCATAGCAAAAAACAAGAATTAAATTCATGATTATTCAGTAGTTAACATTGATTATCATTAGTGAATTGGTGTATTAGGTAATTATATTGCAAAGACTAGATCTTTATTTTTTTTTAATAAACAATTTTATTGAGGTAGTTTTTGGCTTTATAAACAGTTACAGACATCATCAGAAAGGAAGCAAAAAAGGCAAAAATGTGCAAACATCCACGTACTTTCAATAATTCCATCGTAACATATTGCACAAGCCCGCTCCCCTCCCACCCGTACTACCCGCCATATTTTCCCTCCTACTCTACTCTACCCTCCCCCCACCCCCCTGCTGACGCTCACTCTCCCGCAAAGAAGTCAATAAATGGTTGCCACCTCCGGGTGAACCCCTGCACAGATCCCCTCAAGGCGAACTTAATTTTTTCCATCCCCAGGAAACATGACATGTCCGCAAGCCACCACTCAGTCTTCGGGGGCTTTGAGTCCCTCCACGCCGATAATATTCGTCGCCGGGCTGTCAGGGAAGCAAAGGCCAGCACATCGGCCGCTTTCTCCCCCTGGACGCCCGGGTCTTCCGAAACCCCAAAAATTGCCACCCCTGGACTCATCACCACCCTTGTTTTTAGCACCTGGGACATGACCCCCGCAAATCCGTCCCAGTACCCCCTCAGCTCAGGGCATGCCCAAAACATGTGCACATGGTTCGCTGGTCCTCCCGCGCACCTAGCGCATTTGTCCTCTATCCCGAAAAATTTGTTCATCCGAGCCACCGTCATATGGGCCCGGTGAACGACCTTAAATTGGATCAGCCCGAGCCTAGCACATGTCGCGGTCGAGTTTACCCTACTCAGGGCCTCTGCCCACAGCCCATCCTCCATTTCCCCGCCTAGCTCCTCCTCCCATTTAAGTTTCAGTTCCTCTGTCTGGGACCCTTCCTCCCTCATGAGCACCTTATAAATACCTGAGACTCTACCCTCCCCTTCGTCCCTCCCAGAGACTATTCTGTCTAGGATCCCCATTGGCGGGAGGCGCGGGAAAGATGGGACCTGTCTACGAACAAAGTCCCGCAGCTGTAGGTATCTAAAATCATTTCCCCTTACCAACCCAAATTTCTCCTCCAAGCTCCTCAAACTCGCGAAGCTCCCTTCCAGGAACATATCACCCACCCTTCCCGCCCCTGCTCGCTGCCATACTCGGAACCCCCCATCCATACTGCCGGGGGCAAACCGATGGTTGTCGCAGATTGGCGCCCAGACAGACGCCCCCATCTCCCCCACATGCCTCCTCCACTGGCCCCATATCCGCAGGGTCGCCACCACTACCGGGCTGATGGTGTACTTGGCCGGCGGCAGCGGTAGAGGAGCCGTGACCAGGGCTTCCAAACTGGAGCCCCTGCACGAAGCCGCCTCCACCCGCTCCCAAATAGACCCCGTACCCACCATCCACTTCCTTATCATAGCGATGTTGGCCGCCCAGTAATAATTGACCAGACTCGGCAAAGCCAGCCCTCCCTCGCTGCGGTTCCTCTCCAACATCGCCTTCTTCACCCGCGGAGACTTTCCCGCCCAGACAAAGCTCATGATCAGCCCGTTAACTCTTTTGAAGAAGGACTGTGGGATAAAGATCGGGAGGCACTGAAAAATAAACAAAAATCGAGGGAGGATTGTCATCTTTACAGTCTGCACCCTCCCTGACAGCGACAGCAGGAGTGCATCCCATCTCCGAAACTCTCCCTTCATTTGCTCCACCACCCTGGCCAAATTTAACTTATGCAGCCTGCCCCAGTCTCGTGCCACCTGGATTCCCAAATACCGGAAATTTTCCTCAACTAACCTAAACGGTAGCCCTCTCAATCTGTTCTCCTGGCCCCTTGCCTGTACCACAAACATTTCACTCTTGACCGTATTTAATTTGTATCCTGAGAACTGGCCGAACTCCCTCAGCATTCCCAGTATAGTTCCCATCCCAGCCACTGGGTCCGACATGTACAGGAGCAGGTCGTCTGCATAAAGAGAAACCCTGTGTTCAACCCCGCCCCTCACCATCCCCTTCCAACCCTCTGCGGCTCTCAGCTAGATCTTTATTTTTAAAAATAATACTATCAACCAAAATCTTTCCAGAAACTGCAGAACTATCAGAATTTGTTTGAAAAATAAATTACTTTTATAATTTTGAGAAGTTACAAGACATCATATTCTGCCAAGACTATGTGGGCTGGGCAGTGGAGGAATGGTATTGTTACTGGGCAAGTAATCCAGAGACCCAGGTTAATGCTCTGGGGATCTGGGATTGAATCTGCCTTTGACAGATATTGAAATTGAATAAAATCTCAAATTAAAAGTCAAATTATGACATTGTTGATTGTTGTAAAAACCCATCTGGTTCATTAATGTCCTTTTGGAATCTGCTCTCCTTACGTGGTCTGGTCTACACGTGACTCCAGATCCACAGCAATGTTGTGGTTGATTTGTAAGTGCCCTCTGAAATAGCCTCACAAGACACGCAGTTCAAGGGCAATTGGAATGAGCAGTAAATGCTGGTCCAGCCAGTGACGCCCACCTCCCGTGAATGAATAATTTTTAAGGCGGCTCATTGTTCAATCTGAACATTAGTCAGAAACTGTCTCTTTGATTGGATTTGATTTATTGTCACATGTAGCGAGGTACAGTGAAAAGTATTGTTCTGCGTACAGTCCAGACAGATCGTTCCATACATGAAACAATCTAGGATATCCGATAAATACACAATGTAAATACATAGACACAGACACCGTGTGAAGCATACTGAGTGTACTCAGTAGATAACTAGTGTATGTATAAACCAAATGTATAAATTAAATGTTACTGTATTAATTAGCTACCAGTCTGTAACATGATTAAATAAGTAGTGATCCTTAATTGAGTTACAATTAATTAAACAATAATGAATCAGTAGTTATAGTAAAAGTCTGAGTTTTATTTGTTGTATAAATTAATTCCTGTGTATATAAAGAATGTGCGATGAGGATAAATGTACTGGCAAGGGAGACCTTCCAACTCTGATTAGCCTCAATGTTTGAAACTGAATAAGGGGTTGCACAGAATCAGATAAAGGGATAGAATGAAACTGTTCAATTGTATTCCTGTCAAAGGTAATGAGAGAAGGTGGTGTCAGTAATTAAAGATCCAATTAAATTAAACTGGTGCCCAATTAACCAATGGTCATGTTACCACAGGCCCAACTCTGACATGAGGTAATGGTCACTTTGGGGATAAAGGTCGAGGTTCCGAAGGTCTTCCTTGCTGGCCAAGTACTGAAGACTCTCGAGGCCGAGTTCCAAGGAAATTAGTGTCAAAGGAGCCAGGGAGGGTTACGCTTCCACAGACTGATCACCTGCGTGAAGTTGTAAACGTAAATGTCTTCAAGTCGTTCAGTAAAGCTTCTCATTAAAAAACTCCTTTTAAATTTACTGTTCAGAATTCTGCCTTTGATTTAATTGGTTAAAGTCTTGCCCGAACCAAAGCAAATTTATTAATTGGGGATGTCTGAAATCAATTAAGGATCAGAAAGCATCAATCTTCAATTTAAAACTTGCACTTCTGTAGCGCCTTTCATAACCACAGCTTGTCCCAAAGTGCTTCTGAAGTGTCGTCACTGTTATAGGAAATGCAGCAGCCAATTTCCACAAAGCAAGATGCCACAAACAGCAATGTGGCAATGTGCAGATGATCTGATTTTGGTGATGTTGATTTTTAAAAAAAAATACATTTTGTTAAGGTTTTGTAATTTTATAATAATGTGACAACAGTAAACAATGCAAATCCACATAAAACATTGTGCATAAATCATCTCCATCCCTAACAAGTCCCTCCTACCCTCAACAGAGAATAGCCTAACTACCCGCCTTTAAGTTTTTTGCCTCTGCTGACAGTTAATTTTCTCTAAAGAAGTCGACAAACGGCTGCCACCTCCTGATGAAACCGAGCGTTGACCCTCTGAGGGCAAACTTGATTTTTCAAGTCTGAGAAATCCAGCCACGTCGCTAACCCAGATCTCTGATTCCGGGGGCTTCGAGTCCCTCCACACTAGCAATATCCGTCTCCGGGCTACCAGGGAGGCAAAGGCCAAGACATCAGCCTCTCTCGCCCCCTGGACTGCCGACACTCCAAAATCCGGCACCTCTGGGCTCAGCACCACCCGTGTTTTTAGGGCCGTGGACATGACATCTGTAAAACCCTGCCAGAATCCCCCAAGCTTCAGGCAGGCCCAGAACATATGGACATGACTTGCTGTCCCCCCCCCCCCCCCCCCCCACCAACACACACACACACACACACCTCTCCTCTACCCCAAAAAACCTGCTCATCCAGGCCACCAGTATTTGTGCCCGGTGAACGGGGCAGCACGATGGCACAGTGGTTAGAATCGCTGCCTCACGGCGCCAAAGTCCCAGGTTCGATCCCAGCTCTGGGTCACTGTCTGTGTGGAGTTTGTACATTCTGCCTGTGTTTGCGTGGGTTTCGCCCCCACAACCCCAAGATGTGTCGACTAGGTGGATTGGCCACGCTAACATGCCCTTTAATTGGAAAAAATAAATTGGGTACTCTACATTTTTTTAAAAATGTCTGCCCTGTGAACGACCATAAATTGTATCAGGCTGAGCCTGGCACATGATGAGGACGTATTGACTCTGCTCAAGGCATCCGCCCACAGACCTGCCTCTATCCTCCCCAGAGCTCCTCTTCCCATTTACCCTTTAACTCCTCTATCTGAGTTTCCCTCGACTCCATGAGTTCTTTGTAGATATCCGATACCTTTCCCTCTCCCACCTCTCATAACGTTTAAGAGCCTTCTGACATTGGCCGTAAGTTGACTGCCCTTCACAAACCCCGTCTGGTCTTCCCTTATCACCTCAGGGACACAGCCCTCTAGCCTTGAGGCCAATATTCTGGCCAACAGTTTGGCATCCACGTTCAATAGGGAGATTGGCCTATATGACCCACATAGCTCAGGGTCCATCACCCGCTTCAGGATCAAGGCCTGCGAGATTGTTGGGGGAAGGGCACCCTGCTCCCTTGCCTCATTAAATACCCTCACCAGCAGCGGGCCCAGCATCTCCGAGAACTTCTTATAAAATTCCACTGGGTAGCTGTCTGGTCCCAGGGCCTTACCCAATGTCTGGCCTCCAGCCCCTCTACTATTTCTTCAATTCCAATCGGGGCTCCCGACCACTCCACAAGTCCTTCCTTCGGACTTCAACTCACCCAGAAACTGCCTCATCCCCTCTACCCCAGCTGGGGTTCTGACTCATATAACTTGCTATAAAACTCCTTAAACACCCCAATCACCCCTGCTGGGTCCAAGACCTCCCACCTCTGTCCTTCACTCTTCCAAGCTCCCTGGCCACCTCTCTTTTCCTCAGCTCGTGTGCTAGCATCGTACTGGCCTTCTCACCATACTCGTATACCGCTCCCCCCTCGCCTTCCTCAGTTGCTCCTCCGCCTTCCCTCCAGATAACAGCTCAAACTCCATTTGTAGCCCCTGCCGCTCCTTCAATAACCCCGCCTCCGGGGCCTCCGAATATGTCCTGTCCACCTGGAGTATTTCCCCAACTACCCTGTCCCTCTCTGCTTGCTCCACCTTTTCCCTATGGGTCTGTATCGACATTAACTCCCCCCTAACCACTGCCTTCAGCGCTTCCCAAACCGTTGCTGCCGAGACATCCCCCGTGTCATTTATTTCCAAATAGTTCTGGATAGATTCCCTCACCCGCCCACACACCCCCTCATCCGCTAACAGTCCCACACCCAACCTCCATTGCGGGCGCTGGCCCTCTCTCCTTATTCACCCGTAAATCCACCCAATGTGGGGCATGATCCGACACAGCAATTGCCGAATATTCGGTATCAACCACCCTCGCCAGTAGAACCATGCTCAGAATAAAGAAGTCGATCCGGCAGTACGCTTTGTGCACATGGGAGAAAAAAAGAAAATTCCTTCACTCTTGGCCGTCCGAACCTCCACGGGTCTACCCCACCCACCCCCACAATTCACCTCCATTGGCCCGCCTTTGGGCATCCACTGTCCTCGACCTCCCCTTTTGTCTCTCAGCAATAGTTTCTCCTCTGTCAGCAGAGCAGCTCCCTCTTCCCCCCCTCCGCCCCACTTTAGCAGCACAAGAATCCCAACCCCCCTGAACAAACTTACCACCTGCTCACCACCCCCTCCCCCACTGCACTTCCGTGATTTAGCCCACCTAGCCTGGTAACCCACCCATGGCGCCAGACATCCTACCCCATCCCCCCCCGGCTCAAACATACATATTCAAAACATCACAGTCCCCAATCAACACACAGTAGAAAAAATCCCTCCACCATCTACCTACTGAAATAAAGTTAACTTTACAAATCTAAGCAACGGCCTAAAAAACTGTTACACAGAGAGCACTGCATATACAGATCAAAACTAAGGAAACGTTAACAGAATCGATACCGCAATACCCTCCCCCAAGGTTCAGTGCCCTCAAACTCCTGCCAGCCTTTTGTCTTTGATAAAGTCCATCGCTTCGTCCGGCGATTCAAGGTAAAGTTCTTGGCCCTCAAACGTGACCCACAGACGCATTGGGTATAACAACCCAAACTTCACCCCCTGCTCGAAGAGGGCCGATTTTACCCTATTGAATCCAACTCGTCTTTTGGCCAGTTTCACGCCCAGGTCCTGGTAGATGCGCAGCTCACAGTTCTCCCACTTGCAGCTCAGTGTCTGCTTCGCCCACCGCAAAATCCACTCCTTACCCAGGAAGCGATGCATTCGCACCCGGATCACCCTCAGAGGTTCATATCACTCGCGGCTTCCTCGCAAGCGCTCTATCTACTTCCAAGGGTCGAGAAAACGCTCCATCTCCCATCAGCTTTTCCAGCATATTTGTCACACATGCCCTTGCATCCGACCCTTCACTGCCCTCCAGGAGGCCAACAATCCTCAGGTTCTGTCTCTGGGACCTGTTCTCCAGCTCCTCCTGCAACTTTTCCTGGTGGTCCCTCATCAGCCCCACCTCCACCTCCAAAGCGGTTAAATGGTCCTCGTGCTCAGCCACCTTCTGGATCGCCGGTCTATGGGCTTCCAGCCCGTTCCACCCAATCAATCCTTGCCTTAATTAGGTTGCCTTCATTTGCTTGCCGAAGCTCTCCTGAATGAACTCCACCCGCAGTAACATTGACCACTGTGTCACCAAACCGGGATCCTGCACCTCCGCCATGCTTTCCCGCGCTGCAGGTTCTACAGTCAGCTTCGCTGCTCAACTAATTCTTCTTTTACGACTGTTTCTGGTCCACGGCTCCACATACTGGTGGGGATTTCTCCTCACTGTCTCACTCTCCACCGATGTTTCTAATAGAATTCCGAAAAAAATTGGGAGAATAGGTTCAAAATGTCCGTCACGAGCAGGAACTCCCAAATGCGCGACCTCCTACTCCATGGCCGCCACCAGAAGTCAAAAGGATGAAATTTAGCGACAGTTTGGTCCGGTGGGCTCGTGGAAGGGCGGGAAGCAGCAGAGGCAGCTGATCGGATTGACTCAATCTCAGTCACAAAGAAGCTCCACAAGCTCCTCACACTTCTTGTTGGAGGTGAGGATGGAAGAGACAGGGGAGAGCGAGAGTACTTCAAAAGGAACTAACTTGTGTCAGAGATATTAGAAAGTTTCAACACTGCGTATTTAACATAATTCTAATTTATTTAACTTTCAGCCAGAATATTAGCCCCTGTAAATGGGCCGGACTTTGTCATCAGCAGAAAGAGACCCAAATGAACATGGTTCAGTCCTGAATGTGAGTTCACAGCAAAACCCGATCACTGTGTTTACTTGTGGCCTCGTTGGTGACTCAGCAGGTTGGATGAAGTGGTGAATCCCTTCCCACACTCGGAGCAGGTGAATGGCCTCTCCCCAGTGTGAATTCGTTGATGTGCAGTGAGGCAAGATGATTGTCTGAACCCAGTCCCACACTGAGAGCACCTGAACGGTCTCTCGTCAGTGTGAACACGTTGATGACTCATCAATTCCCCAGAACTATTATAGCACTTCCCACAGTCTGGACATTGAAACGGTCTCTAATCAGTGTGAACTCGCTGGTGACTCAGCAGGTTGGATGACTGAGTGAATCCCTTCCCACACGTGGAGCAGGTGAATGGTCTCTCCCCAGCGTGAACACGCTGGTGACGCAACAGGTTGGATGACTGAGTGAATCCCTTCCCACACGTGGAGCAGGTGAATGGTCTCTCCCCAGTGTGAACACGCTGGTGTTTCCGCAGTGTGGATGATTCAGTGAATCCCTTCCCACACGTGGAGCAGGTGAATGGTCTCTCCCCAGTGTGAACTCGCTGGTGACTCAGCAGGTTGGATGACTCAGTGAATCCCTTCCCACACTGGGAACAGGTGAATGGTCTCTCCCCAGTGTGAACTCGCTGGTGACTCAGCAGGTGGGATGACTCAGTGAATCCCTTCCCACACGTGGAGCAGGTGAATGGTCTCTCACCAGTGTGAACTCGCTGGTGTTTCCGCAGTGTGGATGACTGAGTGAATCCCTTCCCACACGTGGAGCAGGTGAACGGTCTCTCCCCAGTGTGAACTCGCTGGTGACCCAGCAGGTTGGATGACTGAGTGAATCGCTTCCCACACGTGGAGCAGATGAATGGTCTCTCCCCAGTGTGAACACACTGGTGACTGAGCAGGGCGGACAACTGAGTGAATCCCTTCCCACACGTGGAGCAGGGGAACGGTCTCTCCCGAGTGTGAACTCGCTGGTGACTCAGCAGGTTGGATGACTCAGTGAATCCCTTCCCACACTTGATGCAGGTGAACGGTCTCTCCCCAGTGTGAACACGCTGGTGTTTCCGCAGGGCTGATGACTGAGTGAATCCCTTCCCACAGGTGAAGCAGGTGAACGGTCTCTCCCCAGTGTGAACATGCTGGTGTTTCCGCAGGGCTGATGACTGAGTGAATCCCTTCCCACAGGTGAAGCAGGTGAATGGTCTCTCCCCAGTGTGAACTCGCTGGTGCCTCAGCAGTTTGGATGACTTAGCGAATCCCTTCCCACACGTGGAGCAGGTGAATGGTCTCTCCCCAGTGTGAACACGCTGGTGACTCAGCAGGTGGGATGACAAAGTGAATCCCTTCCCACACTCGATGCAGGTGAACGGTCTCTCCCCAGTGTGAACACGCTGGTGTTTCCGCAGGGCTGATGACTGAGCGAATCCCTTCCCACAGGTGGAGCAGGTGAATCCCTTCCCACACGTGTAGCAGGTGAATGGCCTCTCCCCTGTGTGAACACACTGGTGTTTCCGCAGTGTGGATGACTCAGTAAATCCCTTCCCACACTTGGTGCAGCTGAATGGTCTCTCCCCAGTGTGAACTCGCTGGTGACTCAGCAGGTTGGATGACTTAGCGAATCCCTTCCCACACGTGGAGCAGGTGAACGGTCTCTCCCCAGTATGAACTCGCTGGTGACTGAGCAGGGCGGATGACTGAGTGAATCCCTCCCCACACGTGGAGCAGGTGAATGGTCTCTCCCCAGTGTGAACACGTCGATGAGTTTCCAGCTTGGATGGGGAAGTGAATCCTTTCCCACAGTCCGCACATTTCCACGGTTTCTCCTCAGTGCGGCTGCATTTCTGTCTCATGGGGCCTGATGACGTGTACGGTTTCTCCCCACTGTGAACGATGCTTTTTCCTTCCATGTTCAAAATCCGCTGATATTTAGGATATGATAAATTGAGGGCTCTGTCAGATCCTGATGTGATGCTTGGTTTGAGTTTCCGGACTTTGAAGCCTCCCCTTCGAATACCCTGTGAAACTGATTGAAAACAGAAAATAGGGAGTGAGAGAGAACCCACAGAAACACAAAGGCAGGTTGTGAAATTGAGCTGAATGAATCTGGTCATTTGTGGGGCCGGCACTGGGAAAAAGTGACCATGAAAACTGCTGGATTGTCACAAAAACCCAACTGGCCTCTTAAAGGAGGACAAAGAAAGAGGTGAAGAGAGATTTTGTACATCTACAAGTCATATTAAAGAGAATAGATGGCAAAGCAAATTCGATCTTGAGCTTCATAAACAGTAACCAAAGAGATAATGCTGGAACATCTCAGCACGTCTGGCAGCATCTGTAGGGAGAGAAAAGATCTCATGTTGAGTCCAGATGGTCCTTTGTTAGCTCTTTTCTCTCCCTACAGATGCTGCCAGACCTGCTGAGATGTTCCAGCATTTTCTCTTTGGCTTCAGATTCCAGCATCCGCAGTAATTTGCTTTTATTCACAAACAGTAATATTGATCCCAAAACTATGCTTCTGGTGGCACGGTGATCAGCACTGCTGCCTCACAGCGCTAGGGACTCGGGTTCAATTCCGGCCTTGGTGACTGTGTGTGGAGTTTGCACTTTCTCCCCATGTCTGCGTGGGTTTCCACCCGGTGCTCAGGTTTCCTCCAACAGTCCAAAGAAGGGTAAGTTAGGTGGATTGGCCTTGATAAATTACCCCTTAGTGTCCAAGGATGTGCAGGTTAGGTGGGGCTATGGGGTTACAGGGACAGGGTAGGGGTGTGGGCCTAGACAGGGTGCCGTTGCAGAGAATCACTGCAGACTCAATGGGCCGAATGGCCCCCTTCTGCATTGTAGGAATTCTATGGCTCCAATTCTATTCTATGAATCTTTATAAAGCTCTGGTCACCACTCTTCAGGAAGGATGTGAAGGTTCCTGGAGGAGGTGCAGAGGAGATTTACCAGAATGGTTCCAGCAAAGGAGGCTGAGGGGAGATTTGATTCAGGGACACAAGATTATGCCAGGTTTCCATCAGGTGGACAAAGAAACTCCGTTTCAATTCGCTGATCGTACAAGCAGCCGGGACACAGATTTAAAGTTTTGGGTCAAACCTGGATTGAATGATATAAGATCCTGAGGGGTCTTGACAGGGTGGATGTGGAGAGGATGTTTCCTCTTGTGGGAGAATCTAGAACAAGGCGTCACTGTTGCAAAATAAGGGGTCACCCATTTCAGATGGAGATGAAGGTATTTTTTTCTCTTGAGGGTTGTAAGACAGGAGGTGGCACAGTGGTTAGCACTGCTGCCTCACAGCACCAGAGACCCAGGTTCAATTCCGGCCCTGGGTGACTGTGTGGGGTTTGCACGTTCTCCCTGTATCTGTGTGAGTTTCCTCCGGGTGCTCCGGATTCCTCACAGAGTTCAAAGATGTGCAGGTTAGGTGGATTGGCCAGGTTAGGTGGATCGGCCAGGTTAGGTGGATTGGCCAGGTTAGGTGGATTAGAACAAAGTAAATTACAGCACAGGAACAGGCCCTTCAGTCCTCCCTGCCTGCGCCGATCCAGATCCTTTATCTAAACCTGTCTCCTATTTTCCAAGGTCTACTTCCCTCTGTTGCCGCCCGTTCATATACCTGTCTAGATGCCTCTTAAATGATGCTATCGTGCCCGCCTCTACCACCTCCACTGGTAAAGCGTTCCAGGCACCCACCACCCTCTGCGTAAAAAACTTCCCACGCACATCTCCCTTAAACTTTCCCCCTCTAACCTTGAAATCGTGACCCCTTGTAACTGACACCCCCACTCTTGGAAAGAGCTTGTTGCTATCCACCGTGTCCATACCTCTCATAATTTTGTATACCTCAATCAGGTCCCCTCTCAACCTCCGTCTTTCCAACAAAAACAATCCTAATCTACTCACCCTTTCTTCATAGCTAGCACCCTCCATACCAGGCAACATCCTGGTGAACCTCCTCTGCACCCTCTCCAAAGCATCCACATCCTTCTGGTAATGTGGCGACCAGAACTGCACGCAGTATTCCAAATGTGACCTAACCAAAGTCCTATACAACTGTAACATGACCCGCCTACTCTTGTACTCAATACCCCGTCCGATGAAGGCAAGGATGCTGTATGCCTTCTTGACCACTCTATCAACCTGCGTTGCCACCTTCAGGGTACAATGGACCTAAACTCTCAGATCTCTCTGTACATCAATTTTCCCCAGGACCCTTCCATTGACCATATAGTCCGCTCTTGAATTTGATCTTCCAAAATGCATCACCTCGCATTTGCCTGGATTGAACTCCATCTGCCATTTCTCTGCCCAACTCTCCAATATATCTATATTTTGTTGTATTCTCTGACAGTCCTCCTCGCTATCTGCAACTCCACCAATCTTAGTATCATCTGCAAACTTGCTAATCAAACCACCTATACCTTCCTCCAGGTCATTTATGTAGATCACAAACAACAGTGGTCCGAGCACGGATCCCTGTGGAACACCACTAGTCACCCTTCTCCATTTTGAGACACTCCCTTCCACCACTACTCTCTGTCTCCTGTTGCCCAGCCAGTTCTTTATCCATCTAGCTAGTACACCCTGAACCCCATGCGACTTCACTTTTTCCATCAACCTGCCATGGGAAACCTTATTAAACGCCTTACTAATGTCCATGTATATGGCATCTACAGCCCTTCCCTCATGAATTAACTTTGTCACTTCCTGAAAGAATTCTATTAGGTTTGTAAGACATGACCTTCCCTGCACAAAACCATGCTGCCTATCACTGATAAGTGTATTTTCTTCCAGATGTGAATAGATCCTATCCCTCAGTATCTTCTCCAACAGTTTGCCTACCACTGACGTCAAGCTCACAGGTCTGTAATTCCCTGGATTTTCCCTGCTACCCTTCTTAAACAAAGGGACAACATTAGCAATTCTCCAGTCCTCCGGGACCTCACCCGTGCTCAAGGATGCTGCAAAGATATCTGTTAAGGCCCCAGCTATTTCGACCCTCGCTTCCCTCAGTAACCTGGGATAGATCCCATCCGGTCCTGGGGACTTGTCCACCTTAATGTCTTTTAGAATACCCAAAACTTCCCCTTTCCGTATGGCAACTTGACCTGGAGTATTTAAACATCCATCCCTAGCCTCAATATCCGTCTTGTCCCTCTCCTTTGTGAATACCGATGCAAAGTACTCATTAAGAATCTCACCCATTTCCTTTGAGTCCATGCATAAATTCCCTCTCTTGTCTTTGAGTGGGCCAATCCGTTCCCTAGTTACCCCCTTGCTCCTTACATACGAATAAAAGGCTTTGGGATTTTCCTTAACCCTGTTAGCCAAAGGTATTTCATGACCCCTTTTAGCCCTTTTTTTTGCGTGTTTGAGATTCGTCCTACTTTCCCGATATTCCTCCAAAGCTTCATCAGTTTTGAGTCGCCTTGATCTTAAATATGCTTCCTTTTTCATTTTAGCTAGTCTCACAATTTGACCCGTCATCCATGGTTCCCTAATCTTGCCATTTCTATCTCTCATTTTCACAAGAACATGTCTGTCCTGCACTCTAATCAACCTTTCCTTAAAAGACTTCCACATTCCACAGGTTGATAGGGTTGTGAAGAAGGCCTCTGGTGTGATGGCCTTTATTGGTAGAGGGATTGAGTTCCGGAGCCATGAGGTCATGTTGCAGTTGTACGGTGAGGTCGTGGAATGCCCTACCTGCAACAGTAGTGAACTCGCCAACATTGAGGGCATTTAAAAGTTTATTGGATAAGCATATGGATCATAAGGGCATAGTGTAGGTTAGATGGCCTTTAGTTTTTTCCATGTCGGTGCAACATCGAGGGCCGAAGGGCCTGTACTGCGCTGTATCGTTCTATTTCAAATGTGGATTTACCCTTAAACAGCTGCTCCCAATCCACATTCCCTAGCTCCTGCTGAATTTTGTTATACTCTTCCTTTCGGACCCCTCTTGTCCTTGTCCATGAGTATTCTAAAACTTACGGAATTGTGATCGCTATTCCCAAAGTAATCGCCGACTGAAACATCAACCACCTGGCCGCGATCATTCCCCAATACCAGGTCCAGTATGGCCCATTCCCGAGTTGGACTATTTACATACTGCTCTAAAAAAAACTCTCCTGGATGCTCCTTACAAACTCTGCTCCATCTACGCCTCCAACACTACACGAATCCCATTCAATGTTGGGGAAGTTAAAATCTCCCATCACAACCACCCTATTGCTCCTACATTTTTCTATAATCTGTCTGCATATTTGTACCTCTACTTCATGCTTACTTTTGGGAGGCCTGTAGTAAAGTCATGTTGGTCGTTCTAAGTTAGTGTGATTAACACGCCTCCAATAAAGGACGTGTGCTTAACACTGGCTTGGCTCTGTATCTGTATCTATGCTCTGGAGTCGCCAGGTGCCGTTATAGACACCGTCACAAGTGTATCAAGGTCAAGTTCAAGTCAATAAAGTCATACACCGATTAGTAAGTCCAAAACAATTAGAGTTTATTATAACAATTATAATAAATACTCATGCGCACGCTAAAAGACTAACTTACTTCTACTATTAACGACTAATACTTATCTAAGTAGGAACAAGCAAGGTCAGGGGAACAAGGCCTTTGTTCATTTCTGGACTGTAACTTCTGTTCGCTAATATTCAACAAGAGTACAAGCAATGCCTGGGTCACGTAGCGATCGTCGTTGGCACTTACTGATCGATGGCTGCTACTCGATGGCTGGTGTAAGACAAGGGTCTGGAGGCTGAAGACAAACAGGAGACAGCAGACCGGAGACAGCAGCAGGCCGGACCATGTGCGGGACCTTCTTTTTATAGGTCCCCAGAGGTCCGTGCCCCTTGGGGCGGGCTCTCTCACCTGCTGGGGATCAATTGGGTCTTTCCCAATCGATATGATTCGAACCCCCCTATCCTAGGGTCCTTCCTTGATGGCTGGGGCGGTTCTTAGGGCTCATTGTTCTGGTTTCTCTGGCGCCATCCTGGCTGGGTAGCTATTGAAAAGTATCGATTGATACTTAAAATGTTTCTATTGTATCTGGGACTGGGCCGGTATCACCTCATTAGTATGCAGATCGTTTTCCTATTTGCACCTTTGGCTGAGTTTCTGCAGCTGCCTTGAAACCGGTTTTTGTACGTGCTAAATGCTAAATGCTTCTGCAAGCTGTGTGTCCTTACTATGGCTGTTTTTCCCTGTATTCTTTGTGGTTCTCCATTTTGTAGACTGGTGTCCATCTTAGATGGCTACAGTCCCAACAATGTTACTGCACACTTCCTATTTCTTAGCTCCACCCATATTGCCTCAGTGCTCGAATCCTCTATCGTGCCCTCCTTAATCACAGCTGTGATATCATCTCTGACGAGTAATGCAACTCCTCCACCCCTTCTACCTCCCTCTCTATCCCTCCTGAAGCATCTATACCTTGGGATATTCAATTGCCAGTCCTGTCCTTCCCTCAACCAAGTCTCAGTAATACCAATAACATCATATTCCCAGGTACTGATCCAAGCCCTAAGTTCATCTGCCTTACCTGCTACACTTCTTGCATTAAAACAAATGCACGACAGACCACCTGTCCCTTTGCGTTCATCATCTCTTCCCTGTCGACTCTTCCCCTTAGTCACATGGAGTTTATTATCTCGTACCTTACGAGCTTTAGTTGCTGCTTCTTTACTGACCTCTAACTTCCTAATCTGGTTCCTATCCCCCTGCCACATTAGTTTAAAACCTCCCCAACAGTGTTAGCAAAAGCACCCCCTAGGACATTGGTTCCAGTCCTGCCCAGGTGCAGACCATCCGGTTTGTAATGGTCCCAACACCCCCAGAACCGGTTCCAATGTCCCAAAAATCTGAACCCCTCCCTCCTGCACCATCTCTCAAGCCACTTATTCATACTTACTATTCTTGAATTTCTACTCTGACTGTCCCATGGCACTGGTAGCAATCCTGAGATTACTACCTTTGAGGTCTTACTTTTTAACTTGTCTCCTAACTCCCTAAATTCTGATTGTAGGACCTCATCCTTTTTTTACCTATATCGTTGGTGCCTATATGCACCACGACAACTGGCTGTTCACCCACCCCCTTTAGTATGTCCTGCGGAGACATCCCTGACCCGAGCACCCGGGAGGCAACATACCATTCGGGAATCTCGTTTTCGACCACAGAAACGCCTGTCTACTCCCCTTACAATTGAATCCCCTATGACTATAACCCTGCCAGTCTTTTTCCCCGCCCTTCTGTGCAGCAGAGCTAGCCACGGCGCCATGAGCCTGGCTACTACTGCCTTCCCCTGGTGAGTCATCTCCCCCAAAAGTGTCCAAAACGGTATACCTGTTTTGGAGGGAGATGACCGCAGGGGACACCTGCACTGCCTTCCTGCTCTTTCTCTGCCTTTTGGTCACCCATTCCCTGTCTCCCTCACCAATCCTAATCTGCGGTGTGACCAACTCACTGAACATGCTATCCACGACCTCCTCAGCATCGCGGATGCTCCAAAGTGAGTCCACCCGCAGCTCCAGAGCCGTCATGCGGTCTAACAGGAGCTGCAGCTGGACACACTTCGCGCACATGAAGGAGTCAGGGGCATCGGCCGCATCCCTGAACTCCCACATTGAGCACCAGGAGCATAACACGGATCTGGGATCTCTTGCCGTTTTTACCCTTTACCTTAACTGACTACAAACTATACTATCAAATAATTAATAAGTGAAAGGAACAAAGATTTTACCTACCAATCACAATACTTACCAACACACGAAGAGTTAAATTTCTCCCAGCTGCTGCTAATTGGAGCACTTTCCTTACCAGCCAATCAGATCTCTGCTTTGCTGTGATGTCGTTCTTCCAGGTAAGTTTTTAAAGTTTTAAAGAGATAAACTTACCTTTGCAAAGACCCCTCGCCACTGCTCCCGCCGAGAATCTGGTGTCCGCTGCTCCTTTTCAAGTCTTTTTTTTTGGTTAGAGGAGGGCGGGTGGGAGACACTACATGGGTAGTGTCTCAGGTTTAGCCGCTGCCCAAATATATCAATTCACTCACCTTCCCAGAGTGCAATTTGCTCCTCCCACTCACTGCAAACTGCAAGTTAAGTTTTTTTTTAAAGTAGGGAATCTTACCGCTCCCTTTCAGCTCCTTCCACGCACAGGTTGGCCAGGTTAGGTGGATTGGCCAGGTTAGGTGGATTGGCCAGGTTAGGTGGATTGGCCTGGTTAGGTGGATTAGCCATGCCAAATTGCCACTTCGTCTCCAAGGACTTGGATGTTGGATGGGGTTATGAGGATGGAGTGGGCATGGGTGGGGTGGGCCTGGGTGGGGTGAAGAAAATCTTCTATCCTTACCTGGTCTGGCCTACATGTGACTCCAGATCCACAGTCAGCTGGTTGACCCTTAAAATGCTCTGACATGCCCTCAGTTCAAGGGCAATTAGGGATGGGCAGTGAATGCTGGCCCAGCCAGCGACACCCACATCCTGAGAATGAACAAAAGAAAATCTGCCATCCTTACCTGGTCTGGCCGAGTGCAGGCGGAGGCCATTCAGCCCATCGAGTCAGCACCGACCCACTTAAGCCCTCATTTCTACCCTATCCCAGTAACCCAATAACCCCTCCTAACCTTTTTGGACAATAACAGCAATTTAGCATGGCCAATCCACCTAACATGCACATCTTTGGACAGTAGGAGGAAACCGGAGCACCCGGAGGAAACCCACGTAGACACGGGGAGAACGTGCAGACTCCGCACAGGCAGTGACCCAGCGGGGAATCGAACCTCGGACTCTGGTGCTGTGAAGCCACAGTGCTATCGACTTGTGCTACCCAATCCATTCTCTTATTTCCTCTAGATCCAACTATCCTAACGTACCCTCAGATGACCTCCCACATTCAACCTCCCTGTAATATTGAGTTAATCCAGTGGCTCAGTGACCTATAACATTTCCTGTTTAAGAAGCACCTTTTCCACCAGGGTTGTGTCTCCCTATCTCTGTCATCTCATCCAGCCACCGAGATGTTTGCTCTCATCTAATTCTGGACTCAGACTGAGATAGACAATTGCTAATCAGGAAGGGAATCAAGGAAATTATAGGGATAAGACGGGAAAGTGGAATTGAGGATGTCAGATCAGCCACCATTTCATGGAATGGCAGGGCAGACTCGATGGGCCGAATAGCCTACTATGCTCTACATCTTACATGTTATGGTCATGAGCATTCTCAATATTTTTTGCTTTTTAAAAAATAAATTTAGAGTACCCAATTCATTTTTTCCAATTAAGGGGCAATTTAACGTGGCCAATCCACCAAAGATGGGTTGTGGGGGCGAAACCCACGCAAACACGGGGAGAATGTGCAAATTCTACACGGACAGTGACCCAGAGTTGGGATCGAACCTGGGACCTCGGCGCTGTGAGGCAGCAGGGCTAACCCACTGGGCCACAATGCTGTATTTAGCATTTGCAATATTAATCGATTTGACTGGTGCCTGTTTTTTCAGTTGCCTGAAAGCCAAGCTGTGGAAATTCTTCCTTAAACCTCTCCTGCTCACTCCTTCACTTTCCTATTTTCAGAATCTCTTTAAAACATACCTTGCAGACAAGCTTTTGTCCACCTGCTCTGATATTCCCCTGTGTGGCTCAGTGACAAATGTTGCTGAGAATTGAGGGACACCTCGATGCCTCATAAACAAAAATGCATCAAATTGGGGCATGTTTCTATCTTTCAAATCCTCGACATGTTGTATATTTACTCTTGGTGGCTGAGGATGCACCAGGATGTCCATCACCACCTGAACCAGTGTCGCCTCTGCGTCCACCTGAATCCAGCTCTGAGAACAGAAAGGTCGCAAAGGAAACTCTTCCCTGGTCACCGGAACCCTGAGGCCCCGCCCACACTATTGCGTCACATAACGGCGCATGCGCGTCACTCCCCACTGATCCAAGGTGGCGGCCGGTCACTTGGGCCTGTTCATGGGGAAAAGCCTCGGTGTTACAAACTCGGGGCTTCCATGTTCCTATTGAGGTTGAGAGACCTGCACTGGGTATTTATGAAGCATCAGCTCCCTCCCCACCCCCACTCCCGGCTCCCTCCCCACCCCCACTCCCGGCTCCATTCCCCCCTCCGGCCCACCGACTCTCACCCGTTCAGAAAAGCGTCTCCCGCACGCACAGGGCCCCAGCAAAGTGACACTGCGCATGCTCCACATACAGCCCAGCATTGCGCCTGAGCGGTTGGCTCCTGTGTAGCGAATAGGGCACTTGCACATACGAAGGGAATACTGGGTAATTACAGCGCCATTGAACCTTGACACTGCAGTGAAAATAAATTTGTTACCCAATTGAGATCAATTGCTTTTCAAAAAAAAGTCACACCCATTTTTGTAAATAGGTGCTCGCTATATACATTTTTCCAATTAAAGGGCAATTTAACGTGGCCAATCCAGTTACCCTACATATATTCTTGGGATGTGGGGGTAAGACCCATGCAGACACTGGGAGAATGTGACCTGGGGCCGAGATTGAACCCAGGATCTGGGAACAATGAGGCAGCTGTACTAACTACCGCACCATCATGCCGTCCCAGTACTCTCTTATATTTCATTTCTGGGAATAAGGAGAGATTTTTAAGCGTTTCCAACCTTGCTTTCAGCTCCCCGGATTCTATTTGGACTGGGTTCTGTCTCAGAATCATTGCTTTCCCTCTCTTTTTCTCTCTATTCCCCTCTCTTTTTCTCTCTATTCCCTGAAATTGACTGTTCATTCCATTATCGATGGAAATAATTTGGCCCTTCATCCCTGTGCTTGCTGATGATACGACCATAGTGGGCCGGATCTCAAATGACGATGAATACAGAAGGGAGATCGAGAGTCTAGAGGACTGGTGCAGCTGCAACAATCTCTCCTTCAATGCCAGCAAATCGAAAGAGCTGGTCATTGACTTCAGGAAGCAAACTACTGTACACACCCCTGTCAGCATCAACGGGCCGAGGTGGAGATGGTTAGCAGTTCCAAATTCCTAGGGTACACATCTCCAAAAATCTGTCCTGGTCTACCTACGTAGACGCTACCACCAAGAAAGCACAACAGCGCCTATACTTCCTCCCGAAACTATGGAAATTCAGCATGTCCACATTAACTCCTACCAGGTTTTACCCGATGCCGGTGTTTATGTAGTTACATTGTGTACCTTGTGTTGCCCTATTATGTATTTTCTTTTACTTCCTTTTCTTTTCATGTACTTAATCATCTGTTGAGCAGCTTGCAGAAAAATACTTTTCACTGTACCTCGGTACACATGACAATAAACAAAATCCAATCCAATCTTTGGACATTCAATCAAATTATTTACACCAGGTGGCACTGTCAGAACAATATCTATCTGATATATCAGGAAATGAAATGAAATGAAAAATGAAATGAAAATCGCTTATTGTCACGAGTAGGCTTCAAATGAAGTTACTGTAAAAAGCCCCTAGTCGCCACATTCCGGCACCAGTTCAGGGAGGCTGGTACGGGAATCGAACCATGCTGCTGGCCAGCTTTCAAAGTCAGCGATTTAGCCCTGTACTAAACAGCCCCAGGATGTGAACAGGATGTGAAGATGCCGGCATTGGACTGGGGTGGGCACAGTAAGAAGTTTTACAACACCAGGTTAAAGTCCAACAGTTTAGTTTCAAATCAGCAGCTTTCAGAGCACAACTCCTTCACCAGGGCAAAAGGTGAATGGATCGCGGGCCAGACCCCTTTTGAGCCCACCCCTGGTGCTGTATCCCCCCCCCCCCCTCCCCCCGCTGTTCCCGCCGGCAGCAAACAGGTGTGGACTGCACCAGCGGGAACTCGTCGTATTGGGCCGGCCGCTCGGCCCAACCGGGCTGGAGAATCGCCGCTCGCTCATTACAAAAGGCGAGCTGCGATTCTCCCAGCGGCCAGCCGTAAATCGCGCCACGCTGGTTTGGGGGGCAGGGAGAATCATGTGCGGGTGCCGGGGTGGCGTGGCGGGACTCACGCGGCGCCCCAGCGATTCTCCCACCCGGCGTGGGGGGGGGGGAGAATCACGCCTATTATTCTGGCAATAGTATTGAAGACTTGTACCATACTCCTAGCCAAGCTGTTCTAGTACAGCTAGAACTCTGACATCTACCCGGCAACTGGAGGATAGCCCAGTGGTTAGCACTGTTGCTTCACAACATCAGGGTCCCAGGTTTGATTCCCGCTTGGGTCGCAGGTGCTCCCGTGTCTGCGTGGATTTCCTCCGGGTGCTCCAATTTTTCTCCCACAAGTCCCAAAAGATGTGTTGTTAGGTAATTTCGACTTTCTGACTTCTTCATCTGTGCACCTGAACAAGCTCTGGAATGTGGCGGCTCGGGGTTTTTCAAAGTAACTTCATTGTAATATTAATGTAAGCCTAAGTTGGTGTGTAGTGAGGAGTGATGACTGAATGAATTTTTTTTACCACAGATGGAACAGGTGAATGGCCTCTCCCCAGTGTGAGCTTGCCTGTGTGTCCGAAGATCAGATGAATTTGTGAAACCTTTCCCACAAATATACCAGGTCTACAGTCTTTCCCCAGTGTGAAGTCGCTTGTGTATCAGCAGGTGTGATATGCGAGCTGGAGGAGGATGCTCCACACTCCAAACACACTCAGAGCAGATAAATGGTCTCTCCCCTGTGTGAACTCACTGGTGTGTCAGAAAATCAGATGAATTAGTGAATCCCTTCCCAAACACAGAGAAGGTGAACAGTCTTTCGCCAGTGTGATTGTGTTGATGAATTTGCAGTGTGAATGGATAACTGAATACCTTCCCACAGTGCCTACATTTCCACGGTTTATCCATGCTGCTGGTGTCTCTCCAGGTTGGACGATCACTTTGATTCCTGTTTACTTTGAAAAACCCCGAGCCGCCACATTCCAGAGCCTGTTCAGGTGCACAGATGAAGAATTCAGAAAGTTGAAATTACCTAACAGCACATCTTTTGGGACTTGTGGGAGAAAACTGGATCACCTGTACGGTTTCTCCCCACTGTAAATGGTGCAATGTTTGTTTCAGGCTGTGTAACTGGTTAAAGCTTGTTCCACAGTCAGTTCACTGGGACACTCTCACTTGGTCTGTATGTATCTCGGTGCTTTTCCATTCACATTAATGTTTAAGATCCCTTCCCATAGACAGAACAAACATTCTCCTTCCATATTCAGGTGCAAATAAGAATCGTTTAATTTGTCTTCTATTGATTACAATTGAGAGTCATTTAAAAGGCAACTTGTAGACAATTGAAACTTTCAAAGAATCACAGAAATGATTTTCTTGCTTAGGCAAACAGCTCTCAATAACTTCAAAAGTCAAGTCAGAAAGTGAAATATGAAAGACAGCGAATAGTTAAGTCAAAGAATAGATTGATTCCGGAAAGAGAGAGAGTGTAATCCAGCTAAAAATGGCCGAACAAAACTTCACAGTTATACTGTATCATATCTGTCTTTAGCCATCTAATTAAACCCTAATGTAATCCTAATTGGTTTAGGTTAACATCAAATAAATTTTATTCGAGGGATAGTTGTCACTCATTTAATAGAAAACATAGGTTCTTGGGTGAGCTGAAGAATGCGGTTTCAACATTCTTATCTGTATTGACTGTTAGCCACCTCGTTGTCATGGAGATTCCCCTTACCCTTGGAGAAATGTATTCATTAAAGCACATGCTTTATCAGAAACTATGTATTTAAAGTTGTGTTAGAACAATGGCATGCTATCTTGTAAGCTGTATGTTTTAAAATGAATTGTGCTGAATGTGTGTTTTGCTATGAGTGAGTTTAAAAATGGTATTTAATTCTAGGGTATTAATGCTCACTTTTACCCATTATAGATTATCAGGTGCATTAGAAAATAGCTGGCTTCAATAATTCAGCCCGTTGATAGTTTGAAAGGATAAGTGAGATATTATCACAATAAGATAAAAGACACCATTAATGCGATAGGATAGGTAAAAGCGCAAAGATTAACTCATTGTCATTGCAGTTTTAAGCATCGCATCAGGCATTTCAGCAATAATCATTATAATTCTCAAGAATAACAATTAATAAATTAATCAAATTTGATACTACTAATTCAGTATTAATAAATTGTACAATATGTTAATATAGTCAAATAATAATTTCCGTATACAAATAAAATGATTATACAGTAAAACGTTGAGTATATGATTTAGTAATCAATGGTAACATTATTATCAATGTTGATAATGTGATTTAGTAATAAATTGTTAATAATAATTCACTAATAAATGAATAATAATGCAGTAAATAATAGTTCAGCAAAACCTTCCTTTTTAAAAAAAATTTAGAGTACCCAATTATTTTTTCCAATTAAGGGGCAATTTAGCGTGGCCAATTCACCTAACCTGCACATCTTTTGGGTTGTGGGGGCGAAACCCACGCAGACACGGGGAGAATGTGCAAACTCCACACGGACAGTGACCCAGGGCCGGGATTCGAACCCAGGTCCTCAGCGCCGTAGGCAGCAATGCTAACCACTGTGCCACCGTGCTGCCCAAAACCTTCCATTTTGATGTTATTGGCTAGTGGTGCATTTGAATAAATATGAACCATGTGGATTGGTGGGGCACTATGGGTAGGCATGCATTAGCCAAAGTATCTGATCAGCAGCATTAGTAAGTAAATGATAAGTCCAAATATGCAAAATAGGAAAAGTCCCTTAATGATGTTAATTCCTGTGCTACCCAACCAATTGGAAAGTCAACCCCAACAAGTGTAATCAAAGGGTTGGTCAAGTTTTTTAAAAACTTTGTATTGGATGTGAATTACTAGGTCTTTGACATCTTCTGGATTATACACAAAAGCTTGTTGAAAGGGTTAATTTTCCTGCAGAGACAAAAAGGGCGCACAGTGGGTGGATAAATTGGAATGATGCCATTTGCATCTCTAAACGTTTTTCATATATGTCACTCAAATGGACCGGGAGTAAAAGTTGGATTGCTGCCAAATTCCCGTTATCAAATGTCTTAGAATGATGTGTTCTTTTGGAATATAGATTTGCTTTTAATCAGAGTTTTTTAAAAACAAAACAGCTTCCTCATTGTCTGAAGTTTTAATTTCCAGGCTAATTTTAAACATTTATTTTAAAATATCAAATACAATAATATTGAATATATGACTGAACCAATCTTGCGCTGAATCTTGGTTTTCTGCAGCTGAATTCATCGATTCTGTTAAAGGAGGCACAACTAACAAGATATGTTCATTTCTTAATTTTTAAAAATAAATTTAGATTACCCAATTATTTTTTCCAATTAAGGGGCAATTTTAGTGTGGCCAATCCACGTAATCTGCACATTTTTGGGTTGTGGGGGCGAAACCCACGCAGACACGGGGCGAATGTGAAAACTCCACATGGACAGTGACCCAGAGCCGGGATCGAACCTGGGACCTCAGCGCCGTGAGGCAGTTGTGCTAACCACTAGGCCACCGTGCTGCCCTTAATTTCTTTAAATTAATAAAGCAACATTCAAAATAATTACAGTTTTCTCAAGTTGACACTTCTTGGCAACTTTTTAGCGATACGTGACTTATCCCATATCCCTGAAGCCAGGAGGCGGGCCTTCATCGTAAGAGTCCAGTGTGTAATCCTGAAATCGGAAACTCGCTAAATGGTCGTCTTCGCAGGGCTGGATTTGTCATTAATGGAGGAGGAGAGGCAAGGATTAACGTGACTTTGTTAGCAGTTTAGGTTTTGGACTGAGGTCTGGGTAGGATCAAGTTTAAAGCTGCAAACAGTTCTGGTTTTAAACCAGTGACAAAAACAACTCCAAGCTGTTTGGTGCTTAATGGGCTAAGTTGTATTACACTTTGTTTGCCATTAGGCTCGTCGCTTAACTGAACAGGCTTTTCTTGTTTAAAAATCTCACAGTCTATTAAAACTGCCATGAGAGGCTTTTGGATCGGGGCCAGCAGCATTTTGTTATCGGTCTCAGAATAAGATAACGGTTTGTTCTGGGGTTTACAAGTTTGAACTTCTCCCCAAATTTCATCATCAGACGGTTGAATACCTGATTCTAACCATGTCCATTTTTCTTCCATAGTACAAACATCCTGTATTTCACATAAATCATGTAATAAGGTGGTTACTCCCAATTTGTAAATGTGACTGAATTCCTGATGCCATTGAAAGGCACAAAGGGAGAACATTTCCTCTTGCTTCCATAATGTCCTCATGAGTAGGGGCTTTACATTTTAGAACTGATACTTCTTTTAGTAAGGCCATAGCTTCTAGAAGATCTCGTACTTCCTTTGCATTCCGCACAGGTGTACCCGCTGTTGAGACAAATCCTCTTTTTCTCCCTAGATGACCAAAATCATATGCTACTCCAGAACCATATCTGGAGTCAGTATAGATGTTAGCAGTTCTATCTCTTGCCATATGGCATGCTTCTGTTAGTGCTTTTAATTCGGCCTGCTGAGCTGATGTACCTGGGTTCAAACGTCCTTCAGCTAATACTTCGTATGGGCTTGTGACTGCCCACCCAGCTTTTCTGATACCCTTGTCAATAAAAGAGGAACCATCAGTGAACAGGATTAAATCTGGGTTCTGCAGTGGCTCTTCTTCTACTAAGCGTACTTCTTCCATTTCCTCGAGTATTTTTGCACAGTCATGCTCTTCTCCCTCCCCTCCCTTTTGTTCCTCGGGAAGCAGGCGCAAAGATGATGGGTTTACAGGACTGGCTTTGTGAAAATATAGGTTGGGAGCTTCCAAAACTGCTGTCCATCTAGCTGATGTAACTTGTGACACTGTTCCTGGATAGTCGAGAATGGATTGAGTGTGGACATTTAATGGTTAACCTTTGGTTCAGGACAAGCCCTGATGTTGCCATTACAGCTCAACATGTGGCTTCCATGGCTCGTAAACAACTGCCAAATGCTAGTGCCACATTGTCAAGTTTAGTATCCAATCGGTCTTAACTGATCACCATGTTCCTGAGCTAGTACTGCAGTCATGTAACCATCTCTTTCATGAACAAACATGGTAAAAGGTTTTCCGTTTTTTGGAATACCTAAGGCTGGTGCTGAACACGGGTCTTTTTCAAATTCAGAAATGATTGTTTTTGTTCAGAACTGAGTTTAACTCGATCTTTTGATTTTCTGTTTCCTTTTAAAAGATCATTTAATGGCTGGCATAACTGAGTATAAGAATCAATCCAATTTCTGTTAAAATTACAGAGTCCCAAGAAAGATCTGACTTCCTGTACAGTTGAGGGTTCTTTAGCTGCTTTGATGGCAGCTTTTCTGTCCTCAATAAGTTCCCTTTTGCCTTTGGAAATTTTCTGACCCAAGTAAACAACTTCTTCCTGGGCAATTTGTACTTTAGTAAAGCTAACTTTGTGACCATTAGTACTGAGGTGGTCCAAAACCACCCATAGATCTTTCTCTTGATCATCTTTATTGATGGAGGCTATCAGAACATCATCTACATACTGAATAATGGTTGAAGGCAGATCAGGCAGTTGCCTGAGATGATTCTGCAGAGCCATGTGGTAAACAGTTGGGCTATTGTGAAAACCTTGCGGTAGTCTAGTCCATGTGTACTGTTGCTGATTAACAGTAAAAGCAAACCGTGGTTGTACTTGCTTAGCTACTGGTACTGACCAGAAGCCATTTGCCATATCAATGACTGAAAACCATTGAAGATCAGGAGTTAATGAGTTAAAGATTGTAGATGGATCTGCCACTAAAGGAGCTTTTCTGACAATGAATTGATTTGCTTTTCTGTAGTCAATAGTGAGGCGCCATGTGCCATTAGCCTTTGTGACAGGCCTGTTTGATGAACTGTGAATGCGCACTAAAATACCCCTTTCTTCAAGTTGTTTTATTATAGGTAGATTACCTTGAATTGAAGTTTTATTAATAGGGTATTGTTTGGTACAAGGTGGAGCGGATCCCGTGAAAGTGACTGGTTCCATTTTCAAAAGACCACAATCATTTTTGTAAATTGCCCAAATTGGATGATTCTGTATTTCATCTTTTTTGATGTGTCTAATGGACCAGGTGATTTTTCCATTATTGAAATTGAGTGAAGAATGTAGTTGTGATAAGATGTCCATACCTAGAAGTGCTTGTGTTACTGGACCTACCCATATTGATGCCATCAGTTGATGTGGTCCAAATTCTAAAAGCAGTGGTTTAGTTTTCCGAAGAGTAATAGTATCTCCTCCTGCAGCAAAAGCTTCAATTTTTCCTGCAGTTAGGGGAAAGAAAGCAGCATTCTGTTCAGTAACACAGGTAAGTTCAGTTCCAGTGTCAAATATGTCAAATAAGAAATGAATATGAATACCTCCCACTCTTAGTGAAATATATAGTCCATAATTTTTCTGTTCCATGAGTGCATGTAGAGAAAAATAGAGAGAATCCTCAAGAGTGGGGTCGAGTAGTTTTTAAAATGATCATACAGAGAACGTCTCTGAGCTGGAGGACAGCTGTTTAACATTTCATTCATAGCATTGTCGTCATCGTGTACGTCCCTATGTGGGTGCAGTTCGTACCTACATGGGTGCGGCTCGTCCCTACGTGGGTACGGCTCCTCCCTACATGGAAATGGCTGGGAGGGTCTAGAATCCCTGTACGCAAGTCTGGGTGCGTCTTCTTTGTGCGCGTTACGTGATTGACCACGAGGTGGAAACGTATTGTAGTTGACATTGTCTACTTCATTATCATTTCTCGAATCCATCTGTTGTTTGATAGCATGTTGCCATCCAGTGTCCTACTCTACCGCAGAAAAGACATAGTGGTATTTTCTTACACGATTTTAATGGAGCAAGGGTACATGTTTGCCCTGACGCTTGTGGTGAAATTGTAGTTACTGCTGATATTCCTGTAGACGCTGCAACAGCCGCCGCTGGAGCAGCGGGTAGAGCAACACCTGCTGCTGGAGCAGCAGATAACATAGGCTGAAATTGAGCAATGGGTAACATCGGCTGAACTTGAGCAAAAGGTACCATGGGCTGGATTTGAGCGATAGGCTGCATTTGAGCAGGTACCATAGGCTGCATTTGAGCAGCTGCAGTGTTTAAGATTGCCTGGTTGTGCAAATCATGATCTATCTGAATGCATCGGTCAACTATGTCGCGATATGTACCGGCTGTGGCCCAAGCCGGTAAAACCAAATTCAAGGCAGCAGAAACTTCAGGTTTAACACCGGCTAGAAAAGCCGTTTTAAATGGACTTAAAGTGCTTGTGTCCCATGTGTCAGTTTCATGTTCGAGTGTCATTCCTGAGTGTTCTAAGTATGTAAAAATATTTCTTCGAAATCCTGAACATCTTCATTATATTTTGAGTGCAAGATGTGATCTTAGACCAATCAATTCTCGAGGGGCGAAAGTTTAACAGACAATTTTTGATCACCAGCCAACCAGCTTCTAAATTTTGCAAATCCTCTCCGAGGGCCATTTCTACGTCTATTCCAAGAGTTGCGCTGGCACGAATGCCTACTACAAGTCAGAATTTGTACTCCAGCAAATGGGTGGAGATGATAAACGGATTGTAATCTGTGAAGTTGATCCCATGTGGTCATACTACCCTTTTTAGGGTGTTGAAGATCTTTGGACCAATTGTCAATTTTTTCAGGGTCTGCTGGTTTATGAATCCAATGGTGGTCAAATATGTTTTTAGTGACAGTTTCACCTTCCTTTTCTACTTTCGTGCTTCCAACTCTAATCCGTTTGTGTTTAAAAGGGGCTAGTCGAATTAATTTAGTATTTTGCATTGTAGGAAAACGTGTTGCATCACTATCTTCATCTGATGCAATTGGCAAATGAATTTTAGATTTTAATTTAGTCCTGACACTTGATCTCGGCTGTGCTATTGCCAATTGTGCCGCTTGCTGAATTTGAACTGTTTGTTCAGCTGCTTGTTGAATCTGAGCTGTGCTTTGGTTTAAATTATGAGCTGCAAGACTGTCAATCAGGATTTTGCAGTGTGTTTTTAAATTGTTCATTTCTCCTTCTAAATCAAATCTTTCTTCGATTAACTTGCAATTTTCAATTTCAATTTGCTCTGTTTTTGTTTGTGACTGTTGGTATTTTGACTTAATTTCAAGAACTTTATGTTGCAATTCTTCAATTTGAAAAGATAGTTGCTGGACTTTAAAGGATTTGTTTTCCAATCTTGTTCTAAGTTCATCATAATGCTCAAGTTTGGATTTTGCATCGCGTAATTCCTCAACAACTGCAATCAGTTGATTTTTAGTAGACTTAAGCTCATGATCACTTTTATTTTTAATAGTTTTCTTGCTGTCTGCATATTTGTCCCATAATTGCCACGGACCATTTTACACATTCTGCACCATGCAATCGTGTGTATTTTCCCCATGCCCTCTTGATATTATCAAGGGACCACTGTCCTCTGGGGATATCCATTTTGATTCTATTTTTCTTGAGATTTCACATGGTCTAAATTGTCTACGAATGAAAGATCCAAAATCTCCCAATATATCTTCAATAGAAACATTCAGTACAGCACTACCTCACTTGGACTATGTGGGGAGTAGTCCTCCACCATTTGAAGGTCCTGAGTCTATTTTAGGACTCATGACCACCATAAATGCAGCCTTACACCCAATTGTTTGGTGGTCAACTCCCTTTGTGTATCTGTGTACACTACCGTGACTATTTTTTTTCCCAGTCCCGTTTTATTTTAGTTTCAACGACCGGCACCTGATTGATTTAGCACAGTCTATGAAAATATCCTTTCCAGGGGTTGAAGCACTGATTGATGCGGCTTTAAGACTTTCAATGGGTGAAAAAGATCTTTATTACCCCAGTCTAGCTGTTTGTACTTGGATCTTCTGTCCTCGTGGGCCTCCTCCGATTATTCCCGAAGGTTCCTGAACCTCTCCGCCTTCGTCCGATCTCCTTTCAGAGCTCCTCCCCTTTTGCCGAACTACGCCAGGTTGTTAGATCTACCATGCGGTTTTAGCAGTACACTGCGATTACTAATACTCAGTAGAAATTTAAGTTAAAACTTCTCAGGTGCAAATAAGAATCTGCTTTATTTGTCTCTATTGATTACAACTGAGTCATTTAAAGTCTTATTCACTAATAAGTCCAGGCAGCATAGGACTCACAGGGAGGCAATCTGTTGACAATTCAACTTTCAAACAATCACAGAAATTATTTTCTTGTTTAGGCAAACATCTCGCAATAACTTCAGAAGTCAAACTCAGAAAGTGAAATATGAAAAAAAAACAGACAGCAAATATTTAAGTCAAAGTATAGACTGATTCCGGAAAGAGAGAGAGATGGCCGAAAATCCATCACGGTTATGCCAAATCATATCAGACTTTAGCCATCTATCTACATCCCAATGTAATTCTAATTGGTTTGGATTAACATCAAATGAGTTTGATTTGAGGGTTAGTTGTCACTCATTAATAGGCAACATTACCCTAAAATGCATTCTTGTATGAGCTTATGGAATGCGATTCGGCTTCCTTATCGCTAGCTGCATGAACTGGATTCTTGCTGCGGACAATAGCACCTTTAGGTTCCTACCCTGTTATTATGGAGCCTGCCCTGTCCTTGGTCACGTTATCTTGCAAATGTATTTGTTAGCTGAATAAGAATGCTGTTTTAATTAATCAGTTTCTGTGTTCTGTTGAAGCTATGTTTTGAAATGCTGAACGTGTGTTTTGAAATGACCTGAGGTTATGAGTGAGTTTTAAAATAGTATTCAATAGACTAGGGGCTTAATGCTAAATAGCTATCTTTTACCTATAGAAAATAGCTGGCTTCGACACGCTCCCACGCATGGGCGACACGGTAGCACAGTGGTTAGCACGGTTGCTTCACAGCTCCAAGGTCCCAGGTTTGATTCCTGGCTTCGGTCACTGTCTGTGTGGAGTCTGCATGTTCTCCACGTGTCTGTATGGGTTTCCTCCGGGTGCTCCGGTTTCCACAGACCAAAGATGAGCAGGTTAGATGGATTGGCCATGCTAAATTGCCCTCAGTGTCCAAAAAGGTGAGGTGGGGTTATGGGTTAGGTTGGAGATATGGGCTTAAGTTGCTCTTTCCAAGGGCTGGTGCACTCGATGGGCCAAATGCTCTCCTTCTGCACTGTAAATTCTATGATTCTGTTTCAGTGTGAACTCGCTGGTGTTTCTGCAGATTCTGTTTACTTGTAAATCTTTTTTCACAGTCAGAACATTTAAAAGGTTTCTGATCAGTGTGAACAAGTTGGTGTCTAGTCAGATCGGATGACTGAGTGAATTTCTTCTCACACACGGGGCAAGTGTACGGTCTCTGCCCAGTGTGAACACGCTGGTGTTTCTAAAGCTGGGATGACTCAGTGAATCCCTTCCCACACACGAAGCAGGTAAACGGCCTCTCCCCAGTGTGAGTGCGTTGATGTATCGTTAAACACCTTTTACTTTTAAAGCTCTTCTCACAGTCAGAACATTTATCAGTGTGAACATGTTGGTGTGTCCGGAGGTTCGATGGCTGAGTGAATCCCTTCCTACACACGGAGCAGGTGAATGGCTTCTCTCCAGTGTGATGGCGTTGGTGGAACAGTAAATCATTTCTGCTTTTAAAGCTCTTCTCACAGTCAGCACATTTAAAAGGTCTCTCATCATTATGAACAAGTTGGTGTTTCAGGAGTTCGGACGACTGAGTGAATCCCTTCCCACACACGGAGCAGGTGAATGACCTCTCCCCAGTGTGAGTGCGTTGATGTAACAGTAAATCCTTTCTGCTTTTAAAGTTCTTCTCACAGTCAGCACATTTAAATGGTCTCTGCTCAGTATGAACAAGTTGGTGTGTCAGGAGGTGGGATGACCGAGTGAATCCCTTCCCACACACCGAGCAGGTGAACGGCCTTTCTCCAGTGTGAATACGTCGATGAGTTTCCAATTCAGATGGGTAATTGAATCCCATCCCACAGTCTGCACATTTCCACGGTTTCTTCATGGTTATTGACACGTTATCAGTAGGTGGGATGCAGATTTGAGGTCACTATCAGATCAGCCGTGATGTTATTAAATGGTGGAACAGGCTCACGGGGCTGAATGTCCTATTGCTGCTTCTTGATTCCTTTGGTACGAATGTCCTTGTGTCTCTCCAACTTGGATCATCAGTTGAAGCCTGAGTACGGTGTCTCCCTGATGTAAATGCTGCAATTTAATTTCATGCTGTGTGATTGGTTAAAGCTCAGTTCCAGCTAACTGTGGAAAATTACTGAGATGTCTGTGTCTCGGTGCTTTTGAATCAGTCATTTTTGAAATGTTTTCCAAAAGACAAAACAGACAAACATTTCTCCATCTAAGTTAAAAGGCCGGTCCTGATGAATCAAGTGACTCTGTCAGATCTCAACATGATGTTTCTGTAAAAGGAGATTACATTGAAATATTGTGAATATATAAGACACAAACAGGCCATTCTGTCACAAATTCTGCTGAAATGAAAACGATATGAAATGAAAATCACTTATTGGCACGAGTAGGCTTCAATGAAGTTACTATGAAAAGCCCCGAGTTGCCACATTCCGTCGCCTTTCCGGGGAGGCTGGTACGGGAATTGAACCCTGCTGCTGGCCTGCTTTGAAAGCCATCGAATAAGCCCAGTGAGCTAAACCAGCCCCTGCTGTCAATACTCAGCACACATCTCCGACTATCCCACCTATCAAATCTCAGCCTTTCAGCTGATTTTCGATTCCATTTTCTCTCATGTGCTTGTCCCGATTCCTTTTGAAAACATCTCAGCACTTTCCTCAACTCCTTTCCATGGTAATGAGTTGCACATTCTGAACCCGTGATAAATAATTTTGTCTGTATTATTCACTTGGATTTTAATTCGTAACTTTCTTGCATTGATGACCTGTTGTTTATTGAATGGTCAACTCTCTCACATCGCCCTCTCCAAACTACTGATAATTTATACGATTTATAGCAGGTCAATGCTTAATTTCTTGTTGTCGATACAAAAAGGCCCCACTCCATTTAATCTTTACTGAGAGTTGTGGTCTCCCATTTTACACAAGTCATCACTGTCAATGCAGGATAGAATTCACAAAGAGACAAACCTTTCCGTTGGGTTCAGTTTGTTGTGTGCAAATTCTCCAATTCTAACCCCCTGTAAAAGGAGTTGACAAAAGCCATCACTGTCAGTCCAGGATAGAAATTCTGAACAGGCAATTCTAGTTTCTCTGGAACATTTTTTTCTCTCTTGTTCCCCCAAACCTGTAAATCCCCGTCCCACACACCCCTCCTCCCTGGGCTGAAATCCAAACCCATCTCAGCATCTGTACCATTTCTTTCCTCCACTCCCAGTTTCCTGCAAACCAGGGAGCTGACAATGATGGTGAAGGGTTTCCTCCAGCTCCCAATGCCCGGGGACTGATTGACGGCGGGTTCGGACCAATAGGAAGAGGGGGCGGGGCTGGAAGACCGAAGAAGAGCGGCTGGTCCTCCAGCCAATCAGAGCGAATGGGAGGCGGAGCAAAGCCGGGGCTCTCGCTCCTTCCGCATGCGCCCGGCCACCCGGGCCTGTCTCGTGGAAAAGCCCGAGCAGCTTTCGCCGGTTCAACTGCGGTATCCGAGCTTCGTATTCGGGGCCTGGGTTGCACGGAGTGTTCATAAAGCCTCCCGACATCCACCGGCTCCATCCCTCCCTCATCACTTACCCGACGGAATTTGACCAGCTGAGGATATTCACTCAATATCCTGAATCCTGCGTTGTCATCGGTACTGCGCATGCTCCAGCCTACGTAAGAGACCTGAGTCAGCACCGCCTCTCATTCACTCCGATTGGTTGGGGTGGGGGTGTCGCTGGGGCCTCCCGGCCCACCCCTCTCGTCCTATTGCCCAGAGCTGCCGTCAATCACTCCTTTGGGCATTGTGAGCTGGAGCATGCGCACCGGAGGCTCCGAACCCCAATCAGTTCCAGGCCCGGGTTTGCATCGAGCTGGGGGACTGTGAGGATTGGTTGTGAGTTTCCTGTCTGCGTATTACTTTCTAAGTTCCTGTGAAAGATGTTTACAAAAGCATCACTGTCAGTCCAGAAATAAAATTCAGGAAAGATAAACATTTCTCTTGGTTTGAATTTGCTGTGTGTAAATCCTCCCCTCCTCCCACTCATTGAAACATTGCCCCGACAAAGATGAGAAATGCGCATGCTAGTAAGGCTAGTGTGATATGAATGGTTAATAGTAGTGTACCAAGTACTTGCTACCCTGTAGAAACTGAGGTTTTAAGGTAGTCAGTGCTAGGTTTTCAAACAGTGACAACAGCTTTATAAAGATAATTTGACGATCTCTCAAATTTGTTAGAATTCTGGCGGTCAACATTTTTGTTGCAAAATGGTTACCAGATTTCCAAATCAGCAGTAATGTACTTTGCACCAAATGGGCATCGAATAACCATATGTACATTAACGAGATGGTTGCAACAGCACTAAATTCAATGTGTGTAGATTTGGGATTGAGTGAGTCAGGTGTAAGAGGTCTTGTTGAGAAAGGTGGATTGTCCTGGGGAAGCCTTTCCTGCCACATTCCAATAAAGATGGCGCCCGTTAACCCGAGCCCAACATGAAGAGCTGCAGCTCCGCTCGGTACAAACTGGGTGCAGTAAACTCTTTTCCGAGATTTGCGGCTTACAACAGCTTTAAACAACGTTTCCACCCACCCCCGCCATCTCTCGCTCCCTCCATATTGTTAAATGCCTCTCACCAATTCCAGATCTGAAAAAGACCCCATTCAGCATCGCCATTATCCACACTGCGCATGCTTCAATCACAGCCTGACCCCGCCCCTCATTCACTCCGATTGGTTGGAGGACCAGCCGCCCTCACTCGATCCTCACGTCCCGCCTCCGCTTTCTATTGGTCCGGAGCTGCCGTCAATCACCCGGGCATTGTGACGGTGACAGATGGTGAGAGCGGCCATTGGCTCAGGCTGACTCGCTGATTGTTCCTGTCTCAGCCCCTCCCCCTCCCTGCTGCCCTCTGTCCTCCCGCCCCTCTGCCTGAGGTGGGAGTGGGACCACATGGGGCTGCAGACCCTGCCCTCTGTCCTCCCGCCCCTCTGCCTGAGGTGGGACCACCTGGGACTGCAGACCCTGCCCTCTGTCCTCCCGCCCCTCTACCTGAGGTGGGAGCACCTTGGACTGCAGACCCTGCCCTCTGTCCTCCCACCCCTCTGCCTGAGGGGGGAGTGGGACCACCTGGGGCTGCAGACCCTGCCCTCTGTCCTCCTGCCCCTCTGCCTGAGGTGGGAGTGGGACCACCTGGGACTGCAGACCCTGCCCTCTGTCCTCCCGCCCCTCTGCCTGAGGTGGGACCGCCTGGGGCCTGTTGCTGCCCCCCTCCCGGGGTGAAGACTCTGTCCTCCCACCCCTCTGCCTGAGGTGGGAGTGGGACCACATGGGGCTGTTGTGAAGACCAAGGGCTTTGTTTTGTGCCCCACAGGGCTGAAGACCGCCGTCCGCCTGCCTTTCACCACCTGTGGCGGGTGTGGGGCAGCCTGGGACATTGTTTTAGGCCCCTCCATGGCTGAAGAATGCTGCCCCGCTCTGCTGTTGCCCTGCAGCACCTTCCCTTGTGGCACATGCTGTTGTGGTGCCACGTCCATCACCCCTCCACCCCCACCATTTCCCTACTACCCTGGTCTTAGATACACGGCCTGACCGTACCAGGGGTGGGCATGGCCAGTACCCCAGGGGCATCCTCCACTCTGCCGAACGCAGGGCAGCCTAGAACCTATGCAGGGACGGGAGCCTCTCGACCCTCCGCGGCCCCCTCACCTTTCTGCCTACGAATAGGGCAACTTGGGGTCAAATGTTATGCCCACCCCACCATGACCATCGAGGTGGGCACTCGTGCGATGGCCGGGCTCTTTGGCCCCTCGGCCATCGTAGCCGCCTCCAGGATGTACAGCAAGGTCGTGTATTTCCTGCGGGCCGAGCAGACGGTCCACCATGTCCTGGAAAGGGGACTCATGGTGTGCGGGACACACGTGGCGGTGGACCTGCTGGAGGCATCAGATTTTTGTCCGCCTGACCCGGGAGGAGATCACAGAGGAGGTTTTGTGGTCTCCCACCAAGGGAAGGACCGTAAAGTGTTCTGGTCTGCGGATGGCCTTCGGTGCCATGCCTGCAGAGGGCTGGGGCATATTCGCTGGAACTACCCCACCCTAACGGCCACCACCAACACCACCTCCAGAGTGGCCACGGCTGGCACTGCCACCCCTCTCCTCTGCCACCTCTTCGTCTACCCAGCAGCCGGCCCCTGTCAACACCGCGGCTGCTGGCGGGGGGAGAGGGAGCCTCCGCTAGACCAGAGGCGGCCAAAAAACAGCAAACAGAAGACGGCACGGCGGTCGGACCGGGCCCGTCCACACCTGGCCCCATCATGGGTACTGACCCCGTGCCCGTCCTAACCAACCCGGAGGCCGCAACCTTACCTCGGGACACCGCCGCTGCCTCGTTGTCGTCCGGCGCTGGAGGTCCCTCTACAGACGCGTCCTCCCCATAAAACTTGGGGACCTGAGGTGGAGGGTGTTGCACAGGGCAGTGCCGTTCAACAGGAGTATATCCTGCATCTGGACTTAATCTGGCATGATACCCGGTGTGAAAACAAAGTAAAGTTAAATCACCACACGGCCTCCCCAGAGACCTGACACTTTTGCGGCCTGGTAGAGACCGTGGAGCACGTGTATGTTGTCTGTCCTCGGCTGCACTCCCTTTTGCTTTCCTGACAATGCTCTTGTTGGAATTTTGTTTGCCCTTCAGCCCCACGCTCCTGATGTACGGACATCCGGTGCGGAGGGGGGCGGGGAAGGCGGAGAACCTCCTTGTGAACAGGGCCTGGCCAAACTTGCCATTAATAGGTCCAAGCAGCCGGCGACCAAGGGGGTCATCCGACCTGACTGTCTGCGCCTCCATTCGTTGTTTGGGAGGAGCCCCCTTTGTTTTGTCCATTTGTTAATTTTTGTTCCTTTACTTAGTTTTCACACCGTGTATCACACCAGACTAAGTGGCGGATGGAGGATATACTCCTGCTGCGTGTAGGTAAACACAGCAGGTCATCACGCACAAAACTAAAAAAAAATTTTATTGTTATAATTATCTGCCCTTATCATATGACAGTCGTTAAACCCTATAAAACCACAGGGTCTCAGACAATAATAGGGGCCCAGAGGATAACCAGCAAAGGATTCACTCACTTTGAGA
Source organism: Scyliorhinus canicula (assembly GCF_902713615.1). Lineage (NCBI taxonomy): Eukaryota > Metazoa > Chordata > Chondrichthyes > Carcharhiniformes > Scyliorhinidae > Scyliorhinus > Scyliorhinus canicula. The sequence goes on along the minus strand of NC_052162.1, from coordinate 133,796,544 downwards.
GTAACAAACACAGTGTCTGTTCCCATAATAAGTCAGACTGCAGTGCGTGTGAGTGAACATATCATTGGATCCAATGTAATGATAATACACTCAGTATCTAGAGAACCATAACTAAATTTGGTTTTCATATAATAGTGAGTTAGTCATGGTTTGTCGACAACATAATATAATCCACTTCTGGTGTGTGTTACTCTGTCACTGTTAGACCATAACCTTTTAAAAAAATAAATTTAGAGTACCAATTAAGGGGCAATTTAGCATGGTCAATCCACCTACCCTGCACATCTTTGGGTTGTGGGGGTGAGACCCACGCAGACACGGGGAGAATGTGCCAACTCCAAACGGACAGTGACCCAGGGCCGGGATCAAACTAAGCACTGTGCAACCGTGTTGCCCCCTTTATTAGACAATAACCTGCCTTTTATTCCAATTCTGGTCGATGTTGCCACTGCAGGTCCTGGGCTGATTGGAGTCTGGTATCATAAACATAGTCTGGTTCCAGTGCCTCTGAGGTCATTTTAACTGCAGATAATCTGATGTTAATGGAGACAAGTGGCCCAATAAACATCCAATTGTAATAGGAGGACAAGGTGTAAGGAAGCAATGATATGTTGAGGTTTCTGTGTTGTGGTGTCACCGGGAGGTGTGTGATAAAATAGGAATGGAAACATGACAGAGACACATGTGACTGACTCCACCTGACTGAGAGCTGTTATACCCAAGGGGACAGCAATGAGGACATGGGGAACTCCAGAGATTTCTGATATCTGAGGTGCATCTGTTAGAGGAACTGAAAATATTCAGATCCTTCTCATAGTTCTCGAGTTACACAGTCACACAGGAAATTGATCTGACAGCTCATCAAAATTAAAGTTTTAATCTTCTCTTTGAGACACAGTGTGACTGAAAAGGTCAAATGTTAAAATCTCAGTTTGAGGAAAATTCAGAATGTTACAAAGATGAGTGAACTGTCCAATTAACCCCATTCACCATAACTCTGCCAATTTACCCTCTGCAAGTGTTTATCCAATTCCCTTTGAAAGTTACTGTAAATCTGCTTCCAGCAGCCTGTCAGTGGAATTCCAGATCACATCACATCACTGTGTTAAAACAATTCTCCTCATCACCCCCTTGGGTTCTGTTGTCAAATATCTTAAATCTCTGTGTCCTCTGGTTACAAATCCTCCTGCTCCTGGGAAACAGTTTCTCCCCATCGACACTATCACAAATCCTTCCTCATTTTAAACACCTCTATTTTGTCAGTGCGGCCTATATCTGTCCACAGAGTCAGGGCAGAGTCACACAGATCACATTGTGGTGACATTTACAAATGACAGAACTGGGAATTGGTATAGGGTGGATACGTTGGCTTGAGTAGGGTGATCATGGCTCGGCACAACATCGAGGGCCGAAGGGCCTGTTCTGTGCTGTACTGTTCTATGTTCTATTAAATCACCTCTTCACCTTCCCTGATCTCAGAGGGACAATCCCGGTTTCTCCTGCTCTGAGTCACAGGGACTCGAAACGTTAACTCTGTTTCTCTCAGTACCGATGCTGCCAGAACGGCTGAGTTTTTCTAACATTTACTAATTTTCTCCCTCTTTCTTTCTTTAACCTATTACAACCCCTTCATCAAATTCAACACCTCTATTAAAGAGGAACATACAGACATCGAGACAGAGAGAGATACAGAGGAAAGGAGAGGCAGAAGAACTGTGAGAAAAACTGAGATTTTAAACAGCAAAAAGATGAGGTGGCGAGAGATAAAAGCTGAGAAATAGAGGAAACAAGTAACACATAAAGAATGATAGAAAATATAAGGGAGCAGGTTATTAGTTCCCAGCTACAGAGAGCAGAGGGAACTCAGTGACTGGTTCACAGACACAGCCGGTTCTGTCCGGGAATGGAGACTCTGAACAGAAATAACCGGCTCATTTGTAAATGTCACCACAATGTGATCTGTGTGACTCTGCCCTCACTCTGTGGACAGATATAGGCCGCACTGACAGATATTCTCACCAGATTGTGGTCCCTGGATTTATTTTCTGCCCAGAAGTGAGATGTGCGGTTTGGAACGGGCAGCAGAGAAACAGGAAGTTGTGTTACCTGAGAATGAAACAGCAGGCGTCAGTTTCATGTTATCGCCGTGAACAGTCTTCCTGCCTGTGAGGGTGAACTCACTGTGACAGCATCAAGAACACCCACACAGATTGCTGCCGGCCTCAGCATTACATTCATCCCGTTTCCTTTTTATACATCAAAATATGAGGTTATTTAATTTATTAACATATTCACTGAGTTGGAAGATGGACTGAGGATATCACTGGGAGAAATGAGGGGACATTATAGAAACTTAAATTTTCCTCAAAGTGGGTTATTAGAAAATAGGAGATTAAAAGTGAGTCAGGGCCAATCAGAGAGAGAGAAAGTGAGAGGTAGAGAGAGAAAGGACTGAGTCTTCATAAATGAGATGTTCACTCAGAAAGCGGAGAGGTTCGGTGCGTCTTCAGAGAGAGATAATGAGAGAGAGAAAAGTTTAGTGAATTTAGGCGCTCTGTGAAATAGAAATGTTTACAGAGAGAGTGCCAGAGAGAAGGTAGAGAGGTGGGAGGTATGTGAAATTAGTGAGTGTGAGTGCGGGGAGAGGTTAAGTGATAATCTGAGAGAGAACAGAGATGTTCAGTGAATGAGAGACAGGAGAACAGGTTCACATACCCGAGGATCACTGAGAATGATCAGAGTAAGCACACAATCCAGAAAACGGCCAATAGGAATCTTCAGCTGAACACATCACTCATTCTTAAAGGGACAGTCGGGGCTCTGACACTGCTCCGCTCCCCTTAAAGGGGCAGACACAGCTTCGCCCTTTTCTCTTATGTTTATGTTTGTTAAAGGCTGGTAGGAGTGAGGTTTATTTAAAAGGACGGAATGTGGGAAGCACACATCTATAAAACTGGGAATTCTTGGACACAAGCTGCAGCTCCTTCCTCATCGAGGAATGAAACTATTGTCTAATTCTCCCTGCTATTACCAGGTTCCTGTGATGTCCCGCCTGCTGCTATTTTAATGCAAACTTCAACCAATCTATTTTAATTATTTTAAGTAAGTTTTAATTCAATTAATTCATTGTGACTGTCACACAAACACATTAAAATGTATACAAACACATGGATTCCGATGTATTTTCAGCCTGGAAACTGAAACCAGCTGCTTTACATTCAGTCAGGAACATCACAGTTTTACACCAATTGCTGATTTGCCAGCAGTGGGCTAAACAACAGGCGTGTAATGCAGATGAAGGCTAACAGCACGGGTTTAATTCCCGTACCGGCCTCCCCGAACAGGCGCTGGAAAGTGGTGACTAGGGGCTTTTCACAGTAACTTAATTGAATCCGAAATGTATCAGCAATTATTATTATTACATTTCCAGCAGTCACCATTGTTCTTCCCGACTCTGAACACAGTTGTACAGAAGCTTCTGTTCCGTGTCTCGGGGTTTTGAGATGTGGAAGAGAGCAGCTGGGACACATTTCTTACACACCTCAGGATTAACCCACACGGGGACTTTGCTGACAGTGAAGAGAGATGAGAAAGACCAAAGTGTTGTTTGTCCCTCTCAGTGTGACCCTGAAGGACTGTGTCCAGGCTGAAGTTCTGTTCCTGCCGTGTGATCCTCCCTCAGATTGTCCTTTCTGAGCTGCAGACAGGTGATGTTAAACACTCAGGTGGGAAAGACAAAAATCTGCAACAACGTTTCAAACAAAGCTGATTTATTTCACATTTATTCAGAATAATAAACCTCATCAGCAGATTAAGACAGTCAGAGTGAACATTATTCAACGTCCTGGACATGATTAACAGCATCAATAAGGGTATAATCTAAACCTTGTAGTCGCTTGTGAACTCATTGGTGTGTTAGCTTGTGGGATGAGTGAGTAAATCCCTTTCCACAGACATTGCAGTTGGATGGCCGCTCCCAGTGTGAAGTCGATGGTGTTTCAGAAGATAAATGAGAAAATTCCTTCCCACATATGGAGCAAGTGAACGGCCTCTCCCCAGTGTGAACTCTCTGGTGTGTCAGCAGGTTGGATGACTGACTGATTCCCTTCCCACACACAGGTAAATGGCCTCTCCCCAGTGTGAACGTGCTGGCGATTCAATAGGTTGGATGAACGAGTGAATCCCTTTCCCACACACTGAGCAAGTGAAAGGTCTCTCCTCACTGTGAACCTGCTAATGTGTATGAACGTGTGAATCCCTTCCCACATTCAGAGCAGGTGAACGGTCTATCCCCTGTATGAAGCTGCTGGTGTATCAGAAGGTTGGATGAATTAATGAATCCTTTCCCACAGTCAGAGCAGGTGAATGGCCTCTCCCCAGTGTGAATTCTCTGGTGGTTCAGTAGGGCAGATGGACGGCTGAATCCTTTCCCACACACAAAGTGAATGGCCTCTCCCCAGTGTGAGCATATTGGTGTGTTAGTAAATCCTTTTTGTTTTTAAAGCTCTTCTCACAGTCAGGACAGTTAAAATGTTTATTATCAGAGTGAACAAGTTGATGTGTCTGCAGGTTAGATAACTGAATGAATCCTTTCCCACATACAGAGAAGGTAAATGGTCTCTCCCCATTGTGAATACATTGATGTGTCAGCAGATCCTTTTTACATTTAAAACTCTTCTCACAGTCAGGACATGTAAATGGTCTCTTATCAGTGTGAACAATTCGGTGTGTCGCAATGTGGGATAACCGAGTGAATACCTTCCCACACACAGGGCAGGTGAATGGCCTCTCCTCACTGTGAACTCGCTGGTGTGTCAGAAGGTTGTATGAATAGGTGAATCCCTTCCCATAAATGGAGTAAATGAACTTTCTCTCCCCAGCGTGACTGTGGCGATGAACTCCCAGTTGTGATGGGTAACTGAATCCCTTCCCACAGTCCGAACATTTCCATGGTTTTTCCATGGTGAGGGTGTCCTTATGTCTCTCCCGTTTAAAGCCTTGTCGACACACGCAGCAGAAGTATAGTTTCTCCCTGCTGTGAATGGTGTGATTTTCCTTCAGGCTGTGTAACTAGCTCAAGCTCTTTCCACAGTCAGTGCAATGAAACACTCTCATTTGGGTGTGTCTGTGTCTCGGTGCTTTTCCAGTCACACTGATCTTTGAAATGTTTTTCCTTAAACGGAAGAGACAAACATTTCTCCTTCCAGTTTCAAAGCATGATGATATTCAGCTCCTGATGAATCGAGTGGCTGTCAGATTTCGATGTGATGTTTGGTTTGAGTTTTCTGTCGGCCAATCCTCCACTTCCAATAGCCTGTAAAAGGAGTTTACAAAAGCCATCACTGTCAGTCCAGGATGGAAGTTCTGAACAGACAATTCTAGTTTCTCTGGAACATTTTCTCCTCTCTTGTTCCCCCAAAGCTGTAAATCCCCGTCCCACACACTCTCCCTCCTCCCTGGGCTGAAATCCAAACCCATCTGCACCATCTCTTTCGTCCACTCCCAGTTTTCTCCCTCCCCCTCCTCTGCTGGGATCAGTTCTCCAGCTCCTGTCTGCAGACTGACAATAAAACCAATGGGTCTTATTGGGGGGTTTGGGTTCTCACCATTGTCCCCGCTCGCGGCGGCTCTCATTCAGCCTCTGGGAGCCGCACTCACTCTCACTGCGGCTGTGCTCAGCCCGGAGCAGCACCGCGCATGCTCCGCATAGAGAGGCGCTTTACGTTTATGTTTGTACCGAATGGGGCGGCGGCATTGGTGTTTGTCTCTTTGATCGGCCCCTGTTAACAGCTGTCATCTGTTTAGGGGGCGATATGCCGCACGGCGCCTGTGCGGCCGCCATCTTTCTGAGCTGCAGCAGGGCGCATGCGCAGCCGTCCTGGACCCGGAAGCCGGAAGAGAGAATCTTGTGAATTTCTCTTAGAACATAGAACATAGAACAGTACAGCACAGAACAGGCCCTTCGGCCCTCAATGTTGTGCCGAGCCATGATCACCCTACTCAAACCCACGTATCCAAACAACCCCCCCCCTTAACATTACTTTTTATTAGGACACTACGGGCAATTTAGCATGGCCAATCCACCTAACCCGCACATCTTTGGACTGTGGGAGGAAACCGGAGCACCCGGAGGAAACCCACGCACACAGGGGGAGGACGTGCAGACTCCACACAGACAGTGACCCAGCCGGGAATCGAACCTGGGACCCTGGAGCTGTGAAGCATTTATGCTAACCACCATGCTACCTGGAGTGAGAGTGAAATTCCTTTGGAAACTCCTTTAGAAAGAGGAGGATTTACTGATGGGAACTTCAAACATCACATCATCATCTTACTGAGTTACTCGATTCATCAGGACCTGAATATCATTGGGAGGTAAAATGGTTTGTTCTGTCTGAGGACCAAGATTTCATATATCAGAGTGACTGGGAAACTTTTAATAACCATTCCAGGTTGAATTTGAGACTAATTACATCGATTATATTGGGGAAGTTAAATATTTTGTAGGCAGGTAAATTTTAAAATTACCGTATTAGCATACTTGGCAGCTAAACTGTGCATACTGCTGACCTTGTTATTCGTCATGATACGGAGATGCCGGCGTTGGACTGGGGTGAGCACAGTAAGAAGTCTGACAACACCAGGTTAAAGTCCAACAGGTTTGTTTCAAATCACTGGCTTTCGGAGTACTGCTCCTTCTTCAACCTGAGCTAAAACTGGGCAGTCCGCCCAGTTTAGCTGCCAAGTATGCTAAGTATCGAAGTACTTTTAAAATGTTATGAGTGTTTGTGCCATCATTTCAGGAAGCATGTCACAGATCCTCACCACCCTTTCACCCTCTAAATCTCCTTGTTCTTCCCTAAATCTCTGCCCAGTTTTTTTTGGATCCCACAGCTTCCAATCTATTTGGAATGTTTTTAAAATATGAATTTAGGGGCTTCCGGTTGCGGCTATGACCAGCTAAGTCGCACGTTTGGCTGCTCCTGCTACAAAGGTGTTTTCGGGCCGATTGGAGGGCCCCAACGGCGCTGTAAGGACAAATCCCGGTGGGGGAAGGCTCCCTGAAGAGAACCAGACCAACTTTATGGTCGGTACCCGGAGTGGGGTGGTAAAGAGAGCAACAGCAGCTCCCAAAAAAAAGCGGGGGAAGAAGACCAAAATGGCGGCCGGTGGTGCACCCGAGGAATGGAGGAAATGGGCGGAGGAGCAGCAGGCCGCTCTCCTGCGCTTCTTTACGGAGCTGAAAATGGAGCTCTTGGAGTCAATGAATGCGACGACCACCAGGCTGATGGGAGCCCAGGCGACCCAAGAGGCGTCGATTCGGGAGCTGCAACAGGAGATGACTGCGAGGGAGGAGGAGGCCACGGTCCTCGTGGGAAAGGTAGAGGTGCACGAGGCACTCCACCTGAAATGGCAGAGCCGTTTGGAGGAGCTGGATACCCGAATGAGGCGGAAGAACCTGAGGATCTTGGGCCTGGCAGAAGGCCTGGAGGGGTCAGACCTCCCGGGATATGTAGCAGAAATGCTGAGCTCCCTGATGGGGGCAGGGGCCGTCCCTTCGCCCCTGGAGCTGGAAGAGGCCTACAGGGTCATGGCTAGGAGGCCAAGAGCAAATGAGCCCCCGAGGGCGGTGCTGGTGCGGTTCCAGCGACTCAGCGACCGTGAAAGAGTGCTGGAGTGGGCCAAGAGGGAAAGGAGCAGCAAGTGGGAGAATTCGACGGTGAGGGTCTACCAGGACTGGAGTGCGGAGGTGGCAAAGCGGCGGGCCCGGTACAACCGGACGAAGGCGGTGCTACATGCAAAACGGATCAGGTTCGGAATGCTGCAGCCAGCGCGCTTGTGGGTCACCTACAGGAACCAACACCACTATTTTGAGTCCCCAGAGGAGGCGTGGGCCTTTGTACAGGAAGAGAAACTGGACTCGAATTAGACCCAGGGGATACTTGGCGGCCGTAGCCGCTCGGGTACTTTCAGCTGAATTCTTTGTTTGGATTTTGAACTCTTGCTGTGGTTTTTCTTCTGATGTTTTTTCCCCCTTTGCCAACTTCCCTTAGTTATTGTTATTGTGGTTATTCATGGTTATTTATGGTTATTTATGCTGTTTGGGAGAGGGCGACTGTTAAGTACATTGTTATTTGTTATTTATCTGTTATTTATAATGTTAAGTTGGGGAGGCGGGACGGGGGGGGGAGAGCAGATCGGGGATATGGGCTCCTAGGGGGGGTTCTTTACAGGCATGGACGGGGACGGGGGTGGAACTGAAGATGGCGGGGTGGGGTGTGGCAGGGCGAAAGCGCGGGCTTTCCTCTGTTTTCCCGCGCGCGGGGCAGAGGAGGGGGGAGGGGAGGAGTGCGGGGCGTGGCTAGCAATGGCGACCTTTCCCGCGCTGGAGCGGGGCCAGGGAGGAGTGGCAAGGGGGGGGAGGCCCCCCCCCCCCGAGCCGGGGGGAGTCGGAGTGTGGCAGGAGCAGCCGGGTCAGCGTGAACCAGCTGACTTACGGGAGTACAATGGAGGGTACATCGCGGCTAGGAGGGGTCCTAGCCTGGGGAGGGAGGGGGGTTAGGGAGGGACACCGGGTTGCTGCTGAAAAGACCAGAAACGAGAAGTGGAGGACTGGAGAGGTGGGGGGAGGGGGACATCGCCATGGGGAGCGGGTCAGAAGGGGAGGGTCGACCCGGGGCGAGCAGGGAACAGGACATGGCTAATCGGCAGGGGAGGGGGGCGGGTCGTCCCGCGACCCGGCTGATCACTTGGAACGTGAGGGGGTTGAATGGGCCGGTCAAGAGATCAAGGGTATTCTCACACCTGAAGGGACTGAAGGCTGATGTAGCAATGTTACAGGAGACCCATTTGAAGGTAGTGGACCAGGTTCGCCTGAGAAGGGGGTGGGTGGGACAGGTGTTCCACTCTGGATTGGACGCAAAGAACCGGGGGGTGGCGATTCTGGTGGGAAAGAGGGTGTCGTTCGTGGCGGAGGAGGTGGTGGCGGATAAGGAGGGTAGGTATGTGATGGTGAAGGGTAAGCTGCAGGGGGAGAAAGTGGTGATGGTCAACGTATATGCCCCGAACTGGGATGACGCGGGTTTCATGAGGCGCCTATTGGGCCTCATTCCGGGACTGGAGGCAGGGGGCTTGATCATGGGGGGGGACTTTAACACAGTGCTGGACCCCGGGCTAGACAGATCGAGCTCAAGGACCAATAGGAGGCCGGCAGCGGCAGAAGTGCTGAGGGGGTACATGGAGCAGATGGGAGGAGTAGACCCATGGAGGTTTGGTAGGCCGAGGGCGAGGGAGTATTCCTTTTTCTCCCACGTCCATAGAGTGTACTCCAGAATCGATTTCTTCGTGTTGAGCAGGGGGCTGATCCCGAGGGTACGGGAAGCTGAGTACTCGGCCATTGCGATCTCTGATCATGCACCACATTGGGTGGATGTGGAAATGGGGGAGGCGCGGGACCAGCGCCCGCTGTGGCGGCTGGATGTGGGGCTGTTAGCGGACGACGAGGTGTGTAAAAGGGTCCGGAAGAGCATTGAGAGCTATCTGGACTTGAATGACACGGGTGAGGTGCAGGTGGGGATGGTCTGGGAGGCCCTGAAGGCAGTGATCAGGGGAGAGCTGATCTCCATAAGGGCGCACAGAGAAAGAAAGGAGAGGCAGGAGAGGGAGAGGCTGGTGGGGGAGCTATTGGAAGTGGATAGGAGATATGCGGAGGCACCAGAGGAGGGGCTGCTGGGAGAACGGCGCAGCCTGCAGGTCAAGTTCGACCTGCTGACCACCAGAAAGGCAGAGACGCAGTGGAGAAGGGCACAGGGCGCGGTTTATGAGTATGGGGAAAAGGCGAGCAGGATGCTGGCACATCAGCTCCGCAAACGAGATGCGGCTAGGGAGATTGGGGGAGTGAAGGAGAGGGGCGGGAAGGTAGTGCAGAAGGGGCAAGAAGTGAACGGGGTCTTCAGGGATTTTTACAAGGAGTTGTATCGGTCTGAGCCGCCGACGAGGAGAGGGGGAATGGAGGACTTCCTAAACAAATTGAGGTTCCCAAGGGTCCAGGAGGGGCTGGTAGAAGGGCTGGGGGCGCCAATAGGGCTAGAGGAGCTAGTCAAGGGAATAGGTCAGATGCAGGCGGGGAAGGCGCCGGGGCCAGATGGGTTCCCGGTGGAATTCTATAAGAAAAATGTGGACTTGGTGGGACCGGTACTGGTACGAGCCTTTAATGAGGCGCGAGAGGGGGGGGTTCTGCCCCCGACAATGTCGCAGGCTCTGATCTCCCTGATATTGAAGCGGGATAAAGACCCCGTGCAGTGCGGGTCCTACAGGCCTATCTCGCTTCTGAACGTGGATGCCAAGTTGCTGGCAAAGATCCTGGCAGCTAGAATAGAGGATTGTGTGCCAGGGGTAATCCATGAGGACCAGACGGGGTTCGTGAAGGGGCGGCAGCTCAACACGAACGTGCGGAGATTGCTGAATGTAATTATGATGCCGGCAGTGGAGGGGGAGGCTGAGATAGTGGTAGCGCTGGACGCGGAGAAGGCATTCGATAGGGTGGAGTGGGAGTACCTGTGGGAGACGTTGGAACGGTTTGGGTTTGGGGAAGGCTTTATTAAGTGGGTGAAGCTGCTCTACTCGGCCCCGACGGCGAGTGTAGTGACAAACGGGAGGAGGTCGGAGTATTTCGGGCTCCACCGAGGGACCAGGCAGGGATGTCCCCTATCCCCCCTACTTTTCGCACTGGCGATTGAACCGTTGGCGATGGCACTGAGGGGTTCAGGGGGGTGGAGAGGACTGACTAGGGGAGGGGAGGAACATCGAGTATCGCTGTATGCGGATGATCTACTGCTGTACGTGGCAGACCCAGAAGGGGGAATGCCGGAGATAATGGAACTATTAGCAGAGTTTGGGGACTTTTCGGGGTACAAACTAAATTTGGGCAAAAGCGAGGTTTTTGTGATACACCCGGGGGACCAGGGAGAGGGTATTGGGAGACTCCCCTTCAAGCGAGCAGGAAAGAGCTTTAGGTACTTAGGGGTGCAGGTGGCAAGGAACTGGGGGACCCTCCACAAGTTGAACTTTTCCAGGCTGGTGGAACAGATGGAGGAGGAATTTAAGAGGTGGGACATGGTACCGTTGTCGCTGGCGGGGAGGGTGCAGTCAATCAAAATGACGGTCCTCCCAAGGTTCTTGTTTTTATTTCAGTGCTTGCCCATCTTCCTCCCTAGGGCCTTCTTCAAAAAGGTGACGAGTAGCATCATGAGCTACGTGTGGGCGCATGGCACCCCAAGGGTGAGGAGGGTCTTTTTGGAGCGGAGTAGGGACAGTGGAGGGCTGGCACTACCCAATCTTTCGGGGTACTACTGGGCGGCAAATGTGTCAATGGTGCGCAAGTGGATGATGGAAGGGGAGGGGGCAGCTTGGAAACGAATGGAGAGGGCGTCCTGTGGCAACACAAGCCTGGGGGCCCTAGTAACGGCACCATGGCCGCTCCCCCCCACGAGGTACACCACGAGCCCGGTGGTGGCGGCCACCCTCAAGATATGGGGGCAGTGGAGGCGACATAGGGGGGAAATGGGAGGTCTGTTGGCGGCGCCAATAAGAGGGAACCATAGATTCATCCCGGGGAACATCGACGGGGGATTTCAGAGCTGGTACAGGGTGGGCATACGGCAGCTGAAGGACCTGTTTATAGAGGGGAGGTTTGCGAGCCTGGGAGGGCTGGAGGAGAAGTTTGAGCTCCCCCCGGGAAACATGTTCAGATATTTACAAGTGAAGGCATTTGCTAGACGGCAGGTGGAGGGGTTCCCCCTGCTCCCCAGTAAGGGGGCGAGTGATAGGGTGCTCTCGGGGGTCTGGGTCGGAGGGGGGAAGATATCAGACATCTACAAGATAATGCAGGAGGCGGAAGAAGCATCAGGGGAGGAGCTGAAAGCCAAGTGGGAAGGGGAGCTGGGAGAGCAGATAGAAGACGGGACGTGGGCGGATGCACTGGAGAAGGTCAATTCTTCCTCCTCGTGTGCGAGGCTGAGCCTCATTCAATTTAAGGTGCTGCATAGAGCTCACATGACGGGGACAAGGATGAGCCGGTTCTTTGGGGGTGAGGACAGGTGTGTCAGATGTCTGGGAAGCCCAGCGAACCATGTGCATATGTTCTGGGCATGTCCGGTGCTGGAAGGGTTCTGGAAGGGGGTGGCAAGGACGGTGTCGAAGGTGGTGGGGTCCAGGGTCAAACCAGGATGGGGGCTTGCGATCTTTGGGGTCGGGGTAGAACCGGGGGTACAGGAGGCTAGGGAGGCCGGAATACTGGCCTTTGCATCCCTAGTGGCTCGACGAAGGATATTAATTCAATGGAAGGACGCGAGGCCTCCAAGCGTTGAAACTTGGATTAACGATATGGCTAGCTATATTCAGCTAGAAAGGATCAAATTTGCCCTGAGAGGGTCGGTACAGGGATTCTCCAGGCGGTGGCAACCTTTCCTTGACTTTTTAGATCAGAGATAGACGTTCGGGGTCGTGGCAGCAGCAACCCGGGGGGGGGGTGGGGGAGGGGGGGAGGGAGGGAGGGGGGGGGGGAGGGAGGGGGGGGAGGGGGGGGGCAGCAAGGGTCGTGGGGGGACATGCACGACTGTAACGCGGGCAAGTCTGCTCGCTGCTCATGTCTGAAACTGTAGGCTGCCTTGTTTGTTAAGGTTGCCTGGGGGGGGGGGGGGGGGGAGGACTGGTGCGCGCGAGAGGGCGGGCGAGGGAGGGACATTTGCCTAGAGGGATTGTGTTGTAAATAATTTAAAAATTAGTAGGGGTAAATGTTTGTATGGAAAAACTCTTTCAATAAAAATTATTTAAAAAAAAAAAAAAATATGAATTTAGAGTACCCAATTATTTTTTTTACAATTAAGGGGCAATTTAAGGGCAGATTGTGGTTTTTAAGTTACATCAATTCAAATGTCAATCTAAATACTTTAATGTTATGAGGGTTTCTGCCATCATTTCAGGCAGCATGTCACAGATTCTCGCCACCCTCTAAACCTCCTGGTCCTTCCCTAAAACCAAAGGGAATAGGACCTTCCTATCCAATCTATTTTCATCCCTCAGAATTTTTTAAAAATATAAATTTATATTTTTTCCAATTAAGCGGCAATTTAATTTTGCCCATCCACCTAACCTGCACATATTTGGGTTGTGGGGGTGAAACCCATGCAGACACCAGGAGAATGTGCAAACTCCTGACAGACAGTGACCCGGGCCTGGGATCGAAGCCGGTCCTCAGCGCACAGTCAGCACTGCGAGCCACCGTGCCGCCCTCGATCCCTCAGAATTTTATACACTTATAATAATCTTTATTATTGTCACAAGTAGGCTTCCATTAACACTGGTTTAGCTCACTGAGCTAAATCACTGGCTTTTAAAGCATACCAAGCAGGCCAGCAGCACCGTTCAATTCCCGTACCAGCCTCCCCGGACAGGTGCCGGAATGTGGCGGCTAGGGGCTTTTCACAGTAACTTCATTGAAGCCTACTCGTGACAATAAGCGATTTTCATTTCATTTTTTCACACTGCAATGAAGTTACTGTGAAAATCCCCTAGTTGCCACATTCTGACACCTGTTCCGGTACACAGACGGAGAATTCAGAATGTCCAATTTACCTAACAGCACGTCTTTCGGGACTTGTGGAGGAAATCTGAGCACCGGGAGGAATCCCACAATAGAGACGGAGAGAACGTGCAGACTCCACACAGACAATGACCTGAGGGAGAATTGAACCCAGGACCCTGGAATTGTGAAGCAACAGTGCTAACCAATGTGCTACCGTGCCTCCCATAAAACAGTTCAGTTCAATGTTCTCAGATTAAAGAAACAGAAGCATCCAACGTGGGTCTTGAACCCACGGCCCTGGGATTAAGAGTCCCATGCTCTACCGATTGAGCTAGCCAGGCTGCTTTTCATAATTTCATTTTGGTCTCCTCAGTCTTTCCTGTTCCAAAGAAAACAGCCCCAGTTTATCCAAACTTTCCTCAGAGCAAACATTGTCAATTTCTGGCTGATGTTGTTAAATCCCCACTCTGCTCTCTCTGGTGCAATCTTCCTGTGCACAGGAATCTAGCTCTGGTCTAACTAGTCCTGTCCTGCCATTTATCATGTAATCCTTTGCCTTGTTTTCCCTCCAGCTTTCTTCCTCATTCCTCAAGTGTTCAATCATTTTTTGTGTCACAGGTAAACTTCTTATTCATGTTCCTCCATTTACTTTCAAGTCAATGATGTAACCAGGAGTGAAGGGCCCAGTACTGATTCCTTGGAAACCGGCACTGGAAACAGCCCTTTGATTTTCTCTGTTCTTTATGGGATGTGAGTGTCACGGGCAAACCAGCTTGGTTGCCCATTCCTAATTGCCGTTAAACTGAGTGGTTTGCTTGGCAATTTCAGAAGGCAATTCAGAATTAACCACATTTCAGTGGGTTGGCCAGATCAGGTAATGCCGGTGCAGACCCGATGGGCTGAATGGCCTCCTTCTGCACTGTAGATTCGATGATTAATTCCAACCTCGGGGCACTGTCTGTGTGGAATTTGTACATTCTTCCTGTCTTCCTGCGTAAATTTCTTCTGGGTGCTCCGGTTTCGTCCCTCAGTCCAAAGTGTGCAGGTTAGGTGGATTGGCTGTGCAAAATTGTCCCTGGGAGGGATTATGGAGATAGGGTGGGGAATTCACCAAGGTAGGGTGGCCTTTCTGAGGGTTGGTGCAGACTCGATTTGCTGAATGGCCTCCTTTAGGCAGCACGGTAGCACAAGGGGCTAGCACTGTGACTTCGCAGCACCAGGGTCCCAGGTTCGATCCCACCTGGGTCACTGTCTGTGCGGAGTCTGCACGTTCTCCCCTGCGTGGGTTTCCATCGGGCGCTCCAGTTTCCTCTCACAGTCCAGATTAGGAGGATTGGCCACTCTAAATTGCCCTTAGTGTCCAAAAAGGTTAGCAGTAGTTATTAGGGTTATGGGGATAGGGTGGAAGTGAGAAGTTAAGTGGGTTGGTGCAGACTCGATGGCCTGAATGGCTTCCCTCTGCACTGTATGTTCTTCTGCACTGTTGGGATTCTAAGATTCTGCATAGGATCCAATGATGTGTTCACTCACATACTGCAGCCTGACTTTTATTATGGGAACAGATACTGTGTTTGTTACTCTCAAAGTGAGTAAATCCTTTGCTGTTTCTCCTCTGGGCCCCATCTCCACTATTATTGTCTGATTGTCCCACTGAGACTCTCACTGTTATTATTGGACAATCAGCGAGTCAGCCTGAGCCTGTGGCTGCTCTCACCATCTGAAACCGTCACAATGCCCGGGTGATTGACGGCAGCTCCGGACCAATAGGTAGAGCAGGGGCGGAAATGGAGGACTTACTGGGAGCCGCTGGTCCTCCAACCAATCGGAGTGAATGCGGGGCGGGGCCCGCTGTGATTGAAGCATGCGCAGTGTGGGTCATGGCGAAGGGGAAGAACGTCTTCTGCAGATCCGATAAAAGCAAATTACTGCGGATGCTGGAATCTGAAACGAAAGGGAAAATGCTGGAAAATCTCAGCAAGTCTGGCAGCATCGGTAGGGAGAGAAAAGAGCGAACGTTTTGAGTCCGATGACTCTTTGTCAAAGCTAACAGACAGAGCAGTACTTCTTCAGGGTAGGCATTCCTGGAAGAGAGGTGTCAGTGAGTTAAACACTGGATAAAAGCAAATTACTGCGGATGCTGGAATCTGAAACAAGCTCCTTTCTCTCCCTACAGATGCTGCCAGACCTGCTGAGATTTTCCAGCATTTTCGTTTCTTAGGATCCGAAATTGGTAAGAGGCGTTTAACAATATGCAGGGAGTGAGAGATTGCGGGAGTGGGTGGAAACGTTGTGTAAAGCTGTTGTAAGCTGCAATCCTCGGAAAAGAGTTTCTGGAACTCCGTTTGTACCGAGTGATGCGACCATCAATTCACTCGGAGACGCGAGTCGAAGTAAAGAGTGGTTTTAATCTGCTTACAAATTTGCGTGCCTGCGACCGGTACAATACTGAAGGCGGTCCCACAGGTCTGCTGCACTTATACTTCCTAAAAGGGGCGGAGCCATGGGCAGAGCCCGTACATCCTCCACATCTCCCCCTGTGGGTGAAGCCACACAGTCGCCCATGGATGGAGCCCACAGGGTTAATAACATGGTATAATGTAACACAATATACTGGTGAATTAACAGTTTTTATACATTCGCCACATCCACCACACCGAGCGGTCTGCAGCTCCTCATATTCGTTTCGCGTTAACGGCCGCCATCTTTCTTGGATGTACATCAGGGGGCATGCACGTTTGTCATCTTTGTCGGGGCGATGTTTCAATGAGTGGGAGGAGCTTGTTCCCCATTGTTCAGATTGGAGACAAATTGTCCATCAAACTGGGTTAGTCTTTCAGTCCCAATGTCTTATTGATGTCGCGAGGAATTAAGGGCTACGGGGAGAATGCTGGTAGGTGGAGTTGAAATGCCCAACCATGATTGAATGGCAGAGTGGACTCGATGGGCCGAATGGCCTTACTTCCACTCCTATTTCTTATGGTCTTATGGTCTTAAAGCGGTGGCAGAGATGGAAAGAAAAGGAAGCCAATCCTGCTCTCCAGATTTCACTGTTTTATTGGACATCCTGCCCCATGTGTCCAAAGCTCTGTGGCTCTGTTCTGTCACATGAAGACCCAGGGCAGAATCTCTCAGCCCTGAGTCAACATCACCCTCAAATCTGGGGACTGCTGATGACAACGAGGGTCAGTGTGCAGTGGGGGGCATGAGCGGTCATCCTGGACCAGGGAGCAGGAGGGGAGAATGTTGTGAATTTCTATCCTGGACTGACAGTGATTAATTTTGGAAACTCCTTTTACAGGGGATTAGTAGGGGAGGATTTACACACAGCAAATTCAAACCAGGAGAAATGTTTATCTTTCCTGAATTACTATTCTGGACTGACAGTGATGCCTTTGTAAACTTCTTTCACAGGGACTTAGAAAGGGATTTGCAGACAGGAAATTCACAACCAATCCTCACATCAAATTCTGACAGCACCATTCGGGTTATCAGGACCTGGAGATTATCGACCTTTGTGTGTAAGCATTGAGTTCAGATCATTATCACACACTCTGTAAAATTTCTTCCTCATATCTCCCCTGTAGATCTTGCTCACAATCTGAAATCTGTGTCCCATAATTCTGTTACAATCTACTGATGGGATCAGATTTACTTATTTTTTGCCTGGTTTGCTGTTGTCGTTTCCGATGCCTGTGTCGATGCCGGGTGTTCCATCCAGATTTCACTCCATTTTTCTGTGTAGTGTTTGAATGGGCTTGGACCTGTCCATTTTTGGATGCAGTTCACAATTGAAGTTTGCTCCAAGAATTAATTGATGTGTATCCAGGTCTGTGATGGATCCCAACAATTTATTAAAAAGTGCCACATCATCCCAGTTAGGGGCTTAGCCATTCACCAGCATCACCAATGTACCTGCCAATGACCCACTGACCACCTCGTATCTCCCATTAGTGTCCGCAATGACCCCAGTGACCGAAGGAGGGACCTGTTTATTGATTAAAATTGCAGCACATCGAGCCTTTCCGTCAAAGCCCGAGTGAAACACTTGGCTCACCCCTCCGCAGTCTGGTCTGATCTCTAACCCGCAAGTGAGTCTCCTGCAAGGACACCACACCAGCATTTAGAATCTTCAGGTGAGCGAAAACCCTCGACCTTCACTGGTCCACCCAATTCCTTTACGGTCCAGGTGACCAGCCCTGAATCAGGGGGTCGTGCCCCCCTCCCCACCCCCACATCACTGAATCTGTGAGGGTCAATCCAGTAAATCTTCAAAAGTACAGGCCAAGGGTCCACCCAAGATAGCCGCCACACACACACCCTTAGAGTAAAAAAAAAACAGTTCTATAGTCATCATCGTTGAGCTACCACATTCATCCCCACCCTCAGTTCCCACCAGCGCCCCACCTAGACACACAAATTGAAACCAAACTCAAGATCCAAATCCACCCCCCAGGCTCTCACCCAGAAGCTAAGCTTGTTCAACCAGCCAAAACTGGTTCACTGGCAGCAGCCTCACCCCCCCCCCCCCTCCCACCCCCACCCCTCCCACCTCCCAACCAGCTTACTGCTGCCGGGGCAGCTCTCTGAGGGCAGCAAGAAAAGTAAATCAACCATACTGCCCACTTCGAGGATAAAACATATTTTAGAATGCAGTCCCTTACTAGACCTAGTTTCCAACGGGACCGTCTCTCTCTCTCTCTCTCTCTCTGTTTCTGCCTCTCTCTCTCTGTCTGTCTGTCTGTCTCTCTCTCTCTTTGTCTCTCTCTCTCTCTCTTTGTCTGTCTCTCTCTCTCTCTTTGTCTGTCTCTCTCTCTTTGTCTGCCTCTCTCTCTCTCTGTCTGCCTCTCTCTCTCTCCTGCTACGATTGACCCATAAGTGGAAAAACATAATTGGGTATTCTAAACTTATTGGGGGAAAAATAAAGTGTTTTCCTATGGACAGAACAGACAGCATTTTGTCTTCCACATTCACAGGCCAATGATATTCAGGTCCTGATGAATTCCCGTACCAGCCTCCCCGGACAGGCGCCGGAATGTGGCGACTAGGGGCTTTTCACAGTAACTTCATTGAAGCCTACTCGTGACAATAAGCGATTTTCATTTCATTTTCATGAATTGAGTGACTCTGTTAAATCTTGATATGAAGTTTGATTTGAGTTTCCATCTGGTTAGCCGAGGACCCGGGTTTGATTCCGGCTCCGGGTCACTGCCGTATGGAGTTTGCACATTCTCCCCGTGTCTGTGTGGGATTCACCCCCACAATCCAAAAAGATGTGCAGGGGAGGTGAATTGGCCTCGCAACGATTATGCCTCCATTGGGGGAAAGGTATTGAGTACTCTTTTTTTTAAAAAAAAACTGTTTTAATTAGAAATAAACAAAAGCCATCACTGTCAGTCCAGGATAGAAATTCTGAACAGACAATTCTAGTTTCTCTGGAACATTTTTATCTGTCCGACACACTCTCCCTGGGCTGAAATCCAAACCCATCTCACCATCTGCACCATCTCTTTCCTTCACTCCCAGTTTTCTCCCTCCCTCTCCTCTGCCTGGGTTCAGTTCTCCAGCTCCTGTCTGCAGACTGACAATAAAATCAATGGGTCTTATTGGGGGTTTGGGGCCTCCAGCAGGTGTTTGTGAATCCTCTCCGCCCACCTGCCAGGGTTTCCTTCCTTGCCGGAGATCAGAGTCCTCATTGATGCTTTGAGCCCAAACTGGAACCACGCTAAATTGCCCCTTAATTGGGGAAAAAAAATTACATGAAGGTTAGCGGCTGCACAAAGTGTTTCCATCTCTTTCCACCCATCTCCTTAACAGGTGATGCATTTATTTGATTGACTAAAAGGATAGTCTCTGACGCACAGTGGTTAGCACTGCTGCCTCATGGCGCCAAGGACCCGGGTTCGATCCCGGCCCCGGGTCACTGTCTGTGTGGAGTTTGCACATTCTCCCTGTGTGTGCGTGGGTCTAAGCCCTACAACCTAAAGATGTGCTAGGTAGATGGATTGGCCACGCTAAATTGTACCTTAATTGCAAAAAAAAAATTGGTTACTCTAAATTTATTTCAAAAAAGGCTTGTTTCTTTCCTCATGTTCACAATTAAAGGGGTGGGTTCCCCAGGTGATGGCTGACATTTCAGGACAATTAAATTAATAATGGACAGAGATATATCCAGTGTTGTTACATGATACAGATTAGATATATTATTTACCGTTCTGTAATAAAGTAAATATATTATTATTTCTCGGCATGTAATCTCCAACTGTAGCTATGTTATAGATTTCCAGTCATCTCTTCCCTCAGAGGGTTGTTAGTCTTTGGATTTCTGTCCCACAGGGACCAGTTGTATCTGGGGGTCATTGAATATATTGAAGCACAAGTTTGACAGATATTTTATTGACAATGAAGTTAAGAGTTATGGGGAACAGGTAGAAAAATAGAGTGAAAGTTGAGATGAGGAGGGATCTCTTCACTCGAGGATGTGGTGAAGCTTTGGAATTCGCTACCCCAGAGGAATGTGCAGCCTTGGTCATCAGGTATGTTCAAGACAAATATTGATAGGTTTCTAGATATTGAAGATATCGAGAGATATGGGGATCATGTGGAGAAAATGGTGCTGAGGTAGATCGGCCAAGGGTCTCATTGCATAGTTGAGCAGACTCGGTGGGCCGAATGGCCTACTCTTGCTCCTATTCTAATCTCTGTGTCCTGGTCAGGAAGCAGTGAGCTGAGCTTGGATCTGTCAATCAACATGAACCAGCACCTTCAGGAGAATTGGAAGGATGAATATTAGATACAGCAGAGTGAGAATGGAGGGAGATTGTGTGGGATGGAGATTTACAGCTTTTGGAGAACAATAGAGGAAATAATATTTCATAGGAACTAGAATTGTCTGTTCTGAATTTCTATCCTGTACTAACAATGATGACTTTTGTAAATTGTTTTTAAAGGATATTGGAAGAGGAGGAATTATAGACAGAAATGTCAAACATCACGTCTCGATGTGACAAACTCACTCGATTCCTTCTGATCTGAATATCATCGGGGGAAAGCAGATTTGTCTGATCTGTCGACTTCAAAAGATTTTAAATGTGAATGTGACTTGAAAAGCACCGAGACCCACACAACACACACCCGAGTGAGAGTGTTCCAGTGAACTGACTGTGGAAAGGGCTTCAACAGGTTACACAAATTGAAAAAACAACACACCATTCACAGTGAGGAGACACAGTGCACATGTTCTGTGTGTAGCCAAGGCTTCCACTGATTGTCCAATCTGGAGAAACACGAGGAGACCCAAAACATGGAGAAACCATGGAAATGTGGGGACTGTGGGAAGGGATACGGATTCCCATCTGAGCTGGAGATTCATCGACGCAGTCACACTGGGGAAAGACCGTTCACCTGCTCTCAGTGTGGGAAGGGATTCACACAGTTATCCAGCCTGCAGGTACACCAGCGAGTTCACACTGGGGCGAAGCCATTCACCTGCTCTCAGTGTGGGAAGGGATTCACCCAGTTATCCAACCTGCAGAGACATCAGCAAGTTCACACGGGGGAGAGGCCATTCACCTGTTCTCAGTGTGGGAAGGGATTCAGTGATTTATCCACTCTGCAGTCACATCAGCGAATTCACACTGGGGAGAAGCCATTCACCTGCTCTCAGTGTGGGAAGGGATTCACACAGTTATCCAGCCTACAGGTACATCAGCGAGTTCACACTGGGGAGAGGCCATTCACCTGCTCTCAATGTGGGAAGGGATTCACACAGTTATCCAGCCTGCAGGTACATCAGCAAGTTCACACGGGGGAGAGGCCATTCACCTGTTCTCAGTGTGGGAAGGGATTCAGTGATTTATCCACTCTGCAGTCACATCAGCGAATTCACACTGGGGAGAAGCCATTCACCTGCTCTCAGTGCGGGATGCGATTCACTCAGTTATCCCACCTGCGGAAACACCAGCGAATTCACACTGGGGAGAGGCCATTCACTTGCTCTCAGTGTGGGAAGGGATTCACCCAGTTATCCAACCTGCAGAGACATCAGCAAGTTCACACGGGGGAGAGGCCATTCACCTGTTCTCAGTGTGGGAAGGGATTCACTCAGTTATCCACCCTGCAGAGACATCAGCAAGTTCACACGGGGGAGAGGCCATTCACCTGTTCTCAGTGTGGGGAGGGGTTCACTCAGTTATCCACCCTGCAGTCACACCAGCGAATTCACACTGGGGAGAAGCCATTCACCTGCTCTCAGTGCGAGATGCGATTCACTCAGTTATCACACCTGCAGTCACATCAGCGAATTCACACTGGGGAGAAGCCATTCACCTGCTCTCAGTGTGGGCAGAGATTCCGTGTTTCATTCACTCTGCAAAGACATCAGCGAATTCACACTGGGAAGAGGCCATTCACCTGCTCTCAGTGTGGGAAGGGATTCATTGATTCATCCAGCCTGCAGAGTCACCAGCGAGTTCACACTGGGGAAAGGCCATTCACCTGCTCTCTGTGTGGGAAGGGATTCACCCAGTTATCCAACCTGCAGACACACCAGCGGGTTCACACTGGGGAGAGGCCATTCATCTGCTCTCAGTGTGGGCAGAGATTCCGTGTTTCATTCACTCTGCAAAGACATCAGCGAATTCACACTGGGAAGAGGCCATTCACCTGCTCTCAGTGTGGGAAGGGATTCATTGATTCATCCAACCTGCAGACACACCAGCGAGTTCACACGGGGGAGAGACCATTCACCTGCTCTCAGTGTGGGAAGGGATTCATTGATGCATCCACCCTGCGGAAACATCAACAAATTCACACTGGGGAGAGGCCATTCACCTGCTCTCAGTGTGGGAAGGGATTCACTGAGTTATCCAACCTGCACAGACATCAGCATGTTCACACTGGGGAGAAGCCATTCACCTGCTCTCAGTGTGGGAAGGGATTCACTCAGTTATCCAATCTGCGGACACACCAACGAGTTCACACTGGGGAGAAGCAATTCCCCTGCTCTCAGTGTGGGCAGAGATTCCGTGCTTTATCCAGTTTGCATACACACCAGCAAATTCACACTGGGGAGAGGCCATTCACCTGCTCTTAGTGTGGGAAGGGATTACATTGAAACATTGAAAATAGGAGCAGGGGGAGGCCATTTGGCCCTTTGCACCTGCTCTGCCATTCATTATGATCATGGCTTATCATCCAATTCCATAGTAAATCCCTCTTTCCCCTCCATGTCCTTTGATTCCTGTCGCCCTGAGTGCTACATCCAACTGATTCCTGAAAACATACAATGTATTGGCAACTATTTCCTGTGGTAACGAATTCCACAGGCTCACCACTCTCTGGACGAAGAAATTTCTCATCTCTGTCTAAATGGTCTCCCCCGAATCCTCGGACTGCGACCTCACATTCTGTACACTCCCACCATCGGGAAAATCTTTCCTGTATCTACGTTGTCAAGTCCTGTTAGAATATTATAGGTTTCGATGAGATCATCCATTCTTCTGAACTCCAGCGAATACAATCCTAACTGATTCAATCTCTTGTACGTCAGTCCAACCATCCCAGGAATCGGTCTGGTAAACCTTTGCTGCACTCCCTCTAGAGCAAGAACATCCTTCCTCGGATAAGGAGACCAATACTACATATTCCAAGTACGGCCTCGCCAAGGCCCTGTGTAATAAGAGCAAGTTATCCTTGCTCCTGTACTCGAATGCGCTCGCAATGAAGGCTAGCATACCATTTGTCTTCTTTCCCGCCTGCTGTCGCTGCATGCATACCTTCAATGACTGGTGCACAAGGATACCCAGGTCTTGTTGCACATTCCCCTCTCCTAATTTATGGCCATTCAGCTAATAGTCTGCCTTCTTATTTTTGCAACCAACGTGGATAGCCTCGCATTTCTCCATATTGTACTGCACCTGCCATTCATTTGCCCACTCGCCCAACTTGTCCAAAATCACACTGAAGGATCTCTGCATCACAGCTCACCCTCCCACGCAAAATGGTGGCATCAGTAAATTTGGAGATATTGCATTTTTTTCCCTCATCTAAATGCTTAATATATGGGGTGGCACAGAGGTTAGCACTGCTGCCTCATGGTGCTGAGGACCAGTATTAAATCTTGCCCCGGGTCACTGTCTGTGTGGAGACAAGTTCACTCCGTGTCTGCTTGGGTCTCTCTCTTCCCCCCCCCCCATAACCCAAAGATGTGCAGGGTAGGTGAATTGGCCACGCTCAATTGCCCCTTAATTGAAAAGAAAGAATTGGGTACTTTAAATTTTTTAAATGTCATTAATATATATTGTGACTATCTGGGGTCCGAGCACTGATCCCTGTGATACCCCAGTAGTCACTGCCTGCCAATTTGAAAAAGACCTATTAATTCCTATACTTTGTTTCCTGTCTGCCAACCAGTTTTCTATCCATCTCAATACAGTACTGCTGATCCCATGTGCTTTTATTTTACTCACTAATCTCTTCTGCGGGACTTTGTCAAAAGCCATCTGAAAGTCCAAATATACCACATCCAGTGGCTCCCCCTCATCAACTCTACCAGTTACACCCTCGAAGAATTCAGTCGATTTAGCCAAGCATGATTTCTCCTTCATAAATCCATGCTGAGTTTGTCCGATCCTGCCACTGGTTTCTAAGTGCTTTGCTATAAAGTCTATGATAATGGATTTTAGAATTTTCCCCACTGCCGATGTCAGGCTTACTGGTCTATAATTCCATGTTTTCTCTCTGTATCCCTTTTTAAATAGTGAGTTACATAAGCCACCCTCCAATCTGCAGGAATTGTTCCAGAGTCTATAGAATCCTGGAAGATGACCACCAATGCATCCACTATTTCGAGAGCCACTTCCTTAAGTACTTTGGTTGCAGATTATCAGGCCCTGGGGATTTATCAGCCTTCAATCTCATCAATGTCCCCAACACCATTTCTCTCCTAATATTGATCTCCTTCAGTTCCTCCCTCTCACTAAATCCTGCGTTCCCCAACATTTCTGGTATCTGATTTGTGCCCTTATTTGTGAAGACAGAACCAAAGTATGTATTTATTTGCCCACCCATTTCTTTGTCTCCTATTATACATTCCTCTGTTTCTGACTGTAAGGAACCTACATTTGGCTTCACCAATCTTTTTCTCTTCACATACCGACAGAAACTTTTACAATCAGCCTAATTTCCTGTTTTATGCCATTCCCAACATCACCACTGCAGTTTGGGCATCTATATCGGATGCCCATTATTTTTTTTGCCCCTTGGTGTTTCTAAGCTCCACCCATACAGATTCCACATTGTTGGAGCTAATATCCTTCCTCACTATTGCATTAATTTCCTCTTTAACCAGCACTGCCACTCGACTGCCTTTTCCTTTTTGTCTGTCCTTCCTAAATACTGAATATATTCAATTCCCACCCTGGTCACCCTGCCGCCATTATCTCACACCCGTTTACATCTATTTGTGTGATTCACTCAGTTATGCCATCTACAGTCACATCTGCAGTTCATAGTGGGGAGAGGCCATTCACTTGTCCTCAATGTGCGAAGGAATTTTGTAATTCATCGCACTTTCTGAGACACCTAACAAGTTCACAACCGATTACAGGGATTGGATTCTGCTGTTATTGTTTCTGTTCGCAATTACATCCAGGACTGCATTTTGTTCATTCTTAGTCAATGAGGATGGTCAGAGGATTTCTTTCTGCTGGACTGGCCGGTCTCATGGCTTTGTCTCCAGTGGTAATATTCTCTCTGAGCCTTCTTGCGAATATCTGGTTTCACATTTCATAAGGATCAAAAAGTAAAACGGTGTTTGGAGGTTAGAAGATGTTTCTTTACCATTTCTGTTGGGAAACCCCAAAGATCATGCCACATTGCCATGAAGATGGGCTATGGTGGTTACATGGTTCTTTTGTTTTATTCCATCAGGGTATGAGGGGCAGGTGGTCTGAGGTGCACTGGGAAATTACATTGAATAGTATGGTGCGAGACAGGCAATCACTAATATTTAAGGAATTATTACAGATTTACATTTGCACGGTTAGCTCAGTTGGCTGGATGGCTGGTTTGTGCTGAGTGACACCAACAGCACAGGTTAAATTCCCATACCGACTGAGGTTAGCCATGGTCTGTGTCAGTATTTATGCTCCACATGACCTCCACCCACCCCTCTACATCCCCCATCAGCATCTCCTTCTATTCCTTTCTCCCTCATGTATGTATCTAGCTTTACGCTCAATGGATTCATGCTGTTCACCTCAACCACTCGCTGTGGGAGTGAGCCCTACATTCTCACCACTTGCTGGGTAAAGAGGTTTCTACTGAAATTGCTGTTGGATTATTGAATCCCTTCATAATCTTAAAGATTTCCATCAGGTCACCCATCAGTCTTCTCTTTTCCAGAAAAAAGCAGCCCCAGCCTTTCCTGAGTGTTAAATGCTCAGTTCTGTGTATTATGAACCTTTGTTGCACCTTCTCCAGTGCCTCTATTTCCTTTTCTAAATGGAGATCATCAATTTGACAGTGCTCCTAGTGTAGTCTAACCATCGTTCTAAACAAGTTGAACATTTCCTCCGTACTTTTCAATTCTATCCCTCTGGAATAGAACCCTATATATGGGCTCCACACTTTTGGAAAGATGTGAATTTCTGAGAGAGGGTGTAGAGGATATTTACGAGAATGGCACTGGAGATGAGGGACTCCAGTTAGTTGGAGTGACTGGAGCAGCTGATTTTCTCTCCTGAGATCACAGCATCTGGAGGGTGGGTAATGGGGCCATTCAGCCCTTTGAGACCGTGTTGGCTCTCTGTGGGGCAAGCCAGTCTATCCATTGCCCCGTTCTATCACCGAATCCCTGTGGGTTTATTTCTCTCAGTGCCTGTTCAATTTCCGATTTAAATCCTTTTGTCATCTCTGCTTCTCCTACCCTCAAAGGCAGTAGGTTCCAGGTCGTTACCACTCGCTTTACATGTACACAAGGCTGCTAGAGCACAGAGGAGTCTATTTGGCCCATTTTTCCCATGCCAGCTCTCTGTACAGCGACCCATTTAATCCCAGAGTTCGACTATTTTCCTTTTTTCAGAATTTACCAAATTCCCTTTTGGATGGTACAGTTCAATGAGATTCCAGCACCATTTATATACGGTGCATTCCAAATCACAACAACTCGCTATGTTTTACAACAAATAATTGTGTATATGGTGTGTCGGGAGTGTGACTATTCAAAATGGTGTCAATGACATGGTTATTACAGAAATTAAGACTTAATCTTCATCAATGATTCTGGTGAGGACACCGAGTGTAATATATCCTAATTTGGGGACAATTAGAATAAATGTACATTTCTATAAAACCTCTCACTACCACTGGACCTTGTAAACTGTTTTAAAGCCAATGGAGTACTTTTGAAACATATTCACTGTTGTAGTGTAGGAAGCTGTAAGTCCGCATTTGTAATCACATTTAGTTTTAAAATTGTAATTTTCATAGTGTATTCACTGTCATCAGTAACAAGGTCAAGGAAGCACTTTTATACCTCTGACACGTGGCTTCCTGCAGCCATTTCACCTTCTGTACATATTAACTATGTATTGATTTCATAGCAACAGACAATAATTAAATTCATGATTATTCAGAAGTGAACATTGATTACCATTTGTGAATTGGTGTATTAGGTAATTATATTGGAAAGACTAGATCTTGATTTAAAAAATAAACACTGTCAACCAAAATGTTTCCAGAAACATTTCTCAGGCAGCATGGTAGCATGGTGGTTAGCATCAATGCTTCACAGCTCCAGGGTCCCCGGTTCGATTCCCGGCTGGGTCACTGTCTGTGCGGAGTCTGCACGTCCTCCCCGTGTGTGCGTGGGTTTCCTCCGGGTGCTCCGGTTTCCTCCCACAGTCCAAAGATGTGCGGTTTAGGTGGATTGGCCATGATAAATTTCCCTTAGTGTCCTAAAAAATAATGTTAATGGGGGTTGTTGGGTTACTGGTGTAGGGTGGATATGTGGGCTTGAGTAGGGTGATCATTGCTCGGCACAACATTGAGGGCCGAAGGGCCTGTTCTGTGCTGTACTGTTCTTAAAAAAAAAAAATGGCAGAACTATCAGGATTTGTTTAAAAAAATAAATTCCTTGTAATTATGAGAAGTTACAAGACATATTCTGCCAAGAATATGTGGGCTGGGCATTGGAGTAATGGTATTGTTACTGGGCTAGTAATCCAGAGACCAAGGTTAATGCTCTGGGGATCTGGGATCGAATCTGCCTCTGACAGATGGTGAAAGTGAATAAAAGTCTCAAATTAAAAGTCTCATGATTGTTGGAAAAACCTGTCTGGGTCACAAATTCCTTTCGGAAATCTGCTCTCTTGATGTGGCCTGGCCTACATGTGACTCCAGATCCACAGCAATGTTGTGGTTGATTTGTAAGTGCCCTCTGAAAGAGCCTCACAAGACACGCAGTTCCAGCGCAATTGGAATGAGCAGTAAATGCTGGTCCAGCCAGTGACCCCCAACTCCCATGAATGAATAATTTTTAAGGCGGCTCATTGTTCAATCTGAAGATGAGTAAGAAACTGTCTCTTTGGTTGGATTTGATTCATTATCGCGTGTACCGAGGTACAGTGAAAAGAATTGTTTTGTGTACAGTCCAGACAGATCATTCCATACATGAAAAAACAAAGTGCTCACCTTGGCAGTTTGCCCAGTTCACAAAAGAATTTAATGGTTTTGTAGATGGAGATTCAGATTTTAATCACCATCCAAAACATATCTGGACAGCTCATCTTGACAGACACAAACAATACTGTAACTGAATTAGGGGAAATGACAGAGATTTAATTGAACCACATTTTTGAAAGATTCGGCCTTAATGATGGAGAAATAGGAAAAGCCACTCATGGGGGATGAGGAAATCCAGGCTCAGTGCGGATTTACTGTCACCCCTCCTTTCTTATACATGAACGGTATTTAGGCTGCAGAACGTTTCACACCAAAACACAGAGGGGTCAAATATAAGCAACACATAATTCTCAATTCACTTCCATTTAACTATATTTGACTTTGTTCAAAAGCTGTCTGAGGTAAAACTGAACAAAGATTCATGGGATTTGTATTATCCAGTGAAACACTTTCTTGGGCAGTCATGTTCAATGGTGTATATTTCAGAGTGAAGACTCGAGAGCTATTCAATTCAAAATGAAGTCATCTATAACAAATAAATAAACTGAGGTTCAACCTTGAACAATAAAACATATTGAGTAAAATTGGTGGAAATTTTCCGTAGGAAGATAAGGATGATGCATTAATGATTGAACAGAAAACATTGTTCCGTTAGATATTTGCTGAACAAATGCAATACAAGTTCTGTAGCTTATGGTCTTGCAAGTTGAGACATCTGTTTTAAAGGAACAGCAGTCTTCACGTAATAAGTGACCCGGCCTCCCAGCTGAACCATTGAAAGCTGCAGCAAGACTGTGCAGTTGAACGTTGCACAGGTCCATTGGTACTGTGCTTCCAGCTGTTTCTGTAGCATAGAGGCTATCACATTTGCCTAACGTGTGAACGGTGCCTGGGTCGAAACTGGCAAAAGCATCAGATGCTTTTCATTTATGATGTGGAGGTGCTGCCGTTGGACTGGGGTGGGCACAACACCAGGTTACAGTCCAACAGGTTTGTTTAGAATGACTAGCTTTCGGAGCGCAGCTCCTTCCTCAGGTGAATGGAGATGTGGGTTCCACAAACACATATGTAGAAAAATTCAATGATGCAAAATGATATTTTGAATGCGAGCTTTTGCAGGGAATTGTCTTTAGAGGTCCATACGGTGCGACTAGAGAGAGGGATGATCACAGGTTAAAGAGGTGTGAATTGTCTCAAGCCAGGACAGTTGGTAGAATTTCGCAAGCACATGTCATGTGACATGAAACCAGGGTCCCAGTTGAGGTACTGATGTGTGCGGAACTTGGCTATCAGTTTCTAATCGGCCATTCTGCGTTGTTGCGAGTCCTGAAGGCCGCCTTGGAGAACATTTACTCGAAGATCAGAGGCTGAATGCCCTTGACTGCTTAAGTGTTCCCCGACTGGAAGGGAACATTCCAGCCTGGCAATTATTGCGCGATGCCTGTTCATCCGTTGTCGCAGCGTCTGCATGGCCTCGCCAATGTACCATGCCTCGGGACATCCTTTGCTGTAGCATATGAGGTACATAACATTGGCCGAGTCGCACAAGTAGATACCGCATACTTGGTTGGGTGGTGTTCTCACGTGTAATGGTGGGACCCATGTTGATGATCTAGCTCGTCTTGCAGAGGTTGCCATGGCAGGGTTGTGTGGTGTCATGGTCGCTGTTCTCCTGAACGCTGGGTAGTTTGCTGCAATCAATGGTCTGAGGTTGTGCGGTTGTTTGAAGGAAAGTAGTGGGGATGGCCTTGGCAAGATGTTCGTCTTCATCGATGACTTGTTGAAGGCTGCGAATATGATGTTTTGGTTTCTCCACTCCAGGGAATTCATCAGGCGAATGAGGCTCCAGGAGTTCTTCCACAGATCCCAAGAGGCCTACAGCGAACCCAATGAGACAACCAATGAACCGGAACAGCGGACCAAAAGATCTGTGGGACTGGAAGATCCAGCCAACAGGAAGAACTGGAAAACACCACCCATTGAAACAATTCGATCAGCTGATTCTACAGCGCCTCTTCCATGAAACCACTCAGTGAAACTGCCTCGAAGACTTTTCTTGTCCACATTCTGAATTCACATCATTCTCTTTTCCTGCTGTCTCCCATCATGCTCTCTCGGCGCTCATCTTGTCTGTGAGACTTACCTCCTTTGTCCTGATTCTCACGAAACTGTTTAACATCCAACTTCCACAATCATAGAATTTACAGTGCAGAATAGGCCATTCAGCACATCGAGTCTGCACTGGCCCTTGGAAAGAGCACCTTTCTCAAGCCCACACTTCCACCCTATCCCCATAACCCAGTAACCCCACTTGGACACTAAGAGCAATTTAGCATGGCCATCCCACCAAACCTGCACACCGTT
Source organism: Scyliorhinus canicula (assembly GCF_902713615.1). Taxonomy (NCBI): domain Eukaryota; kingdom Metazoa; phylum Chordata; class Chondrichthyes; order Carcharhiniformes; family Scyliorhinidae; genus Scyliorhinus; species Scyliorhinus canicula. Next base: position 133,765,913 of record NC_052162.1, on the reverse strand, counting down.
GGACTGTGGGAGGAAAGCGGAGCACCTGGAGAAACCCACGCAGACATGAAGAGAACATGCAGACTCCGCACAGACAGTGACCCAAGAGGGAATCGAACCTGGGACAGTGGAGCTGTGAAGCAACTGTGCTAACCACTGTGCTACTCCTGATTTATTGGATTCAAGTTCAAATACAAGCCACGATAGAACATAGAACACTACAGCGCAGTACGGGCCCTTCGGCCCTCGATGTTGCGCCGACCTGTGAAACCATCTGAAGCCTATCTGACCTACACTATTCCATTTTCATCCATATGTCTATCCAGTGACCACTTAAATGCCCTTAAAGTTGGCGAGTCTACTACTATTGCAGGCAGGGCGTTCCACACCCCTACTACTCTCTGAGTAAAGAAACTGCCTCTGACATCTGTCCTATATCTCTCACCCCTGAATTTAAAGCTATGTCCCCTCGTGTTGGTCATCACCATCCGAGGAAAAAGACTCTCACTGTCCATCCTATCTAACCCTCTGACTATCTTATATGTCTCTATTAAGTCACCTCTCAGCCTTCTCCTCTCTAACGAAAACAACCTCAATTCCCTGAGCCTTTCCTCGTAAGACCTTCCCTCCATACCAGGCAACATCCTAGTAAATCTCCTCTGAACCCTTTCCAAAGCTTCCACATCCTTCCTATAATGTGGTGACCAGAACTGCACGCAGTACTCCAGGTGTGGCCGCACCAGAGTTATGTACAGCTGCAGCATGACCTTGTGGTTCCGAAACTCAATCCCCCTGCTTATAAAGGCTAGCACACCATATGCCTTCTTAACAGCCCTATTAACCTGGGTGGCAACTTTCAGGGATTTATGTACCTGGATGCCGAGATCTCTCTGTTCATCTACACTACCAAGAATCTTGCCATTAGCCCAGTACTCTGCATTCCTGTTACTCCTTCCAAAGTGAACCACCTCACACTTTTCCGCATTAAACTCCATCTGCCACCTCTCAGCCCAGCTCTGCAGCTTATCTATGTCCCTCTGTATCCTATAACATCCTTCAGCACTATCCACAACTCCACCGACCTTTGTGTCATCTGCAAATTTACTAACCCATCCTTCTACACCCTCTTCCAGGTCATTTATAAAAATGACAAACAGCAGTGGCCCCAAAACAGATCCTTGCGGTACACCACTAGTAACTGAACTCCAGGATGAACATTTGCCATCAACCACCACCCTCTGTCTTCTTTCAGCTAGCCAATTACTGATCCAAACCGCTAAATCACCTTCAATTCCATACTTCCTTATTTTCTGCAATAGCCTACCGTGGGGAACCTTATCAAACGCCTTACTGAAATCCATATACACCACATCAACAGCTTTACCCTGATCCACCTGTTTGGTCACCTTCTCAAAAAACTCAATAAGGTTTGTGAGACATGACCTACCCTTCACAAAACCGTGTTGAGTATCGCTAATCAACTTGTTCTTTTCAAGATGATTATAAACCCTATCTCTTATAACCTTTTCCAACATTTTACCCACAACCGAAGTAAGGCTCACAGGTCTATAATTACCAGGGATGTCTCTACTCCCCTTCTTGAACAAGGGGACAACATTTGCTATCCTCCAGTCTTCCGGCACTATTCCTGTCGACAAAGACGACATAAAGATCAAGGACAAAGGCTCTGCAATCTCCTCCCTGGCTTCCCAGAGAATCCTAGGATAAATCCCATCTGGCCCAGGGGACTTATCTATTTTGACATTTTCTAAAATTGCTAACACCTCCTCCTTTTGAACCTCAATTCCACCTAGCCTGGTCGACTGAACCTGAGTGTTCTCCTCGACAACATTGTCTTTCTCCAGTGTAAACACCGACGAAAAATATCCATTTAATGCTTCCCCGATCTCCTCTGATTCCACACACAACTTTCCACTACTATCCTTGATTGGCCCTAATCTTACTCGAGTCATTCTTTTGTTCCTGATATACCTATAGAAAGCCTTAGGGTTTTCCTTGATCCTATCCGCCAACGACTTTTCGTGTCCTCTCCTCGCTCTTCTTAACTCTCCCTTTAGGTCCTTCCTGGCTAACTTGTAACTCTCAAGTGCCCTAACTGAGCCTTCATGTCTCATCCTAACATAAGCCTTCTTCTTCCTCTTGACAAGTGCTTCAACTTCCTTAGTAAACCACGGCTCCCTTGCTCGACAACTTCCTCCCTGCCTGACAGGTACATACTTATCAAGGACACGCAGTAGCTGTTCCTTGAAAAAGCTCCACATTTCGATTGTACCCATCCCCTGCAGTTTCCTTCCCCATCCTATACCTCCTAAATCTTGCCGAATAGCATCATAATTGCCTTTCCCCCAGCTATAATTCTTGCCTTGCGGTATATACCTATCCCTGCCCATTGCTAAAGTAAACATAACCGAGTTGTGATCACTATCACCAAAGTGCTCACCTACATCTAAATCTAACACCTGGCCGGGTTCATTACCCAGTACCAAATCCAATGTGGCCTCGCCCCTTGTTGGCCTGTCTACATACTGTGTCAGAAAACCCTCCTGCACACACTGCACAAAAACTGACCCATCTATAGTACTCGAACTATAGTATTTCCAGTCAATATTTGGAAAGTTAAAGTCCCCCATAACAACTACCCTGTTACTCTCGCTCCTGTCAAGAATCATCTTTCCAATCCTTTCCTCTACATCTCTGGGACTATTCGGAGGTCTATAGACAACTCCCAACAGGGTGACCTCTCCTCTACTGTTCCTAACCTCGGCCCATACTGCCTCAGTAGACGAGTCCTCAAGCGTCCTTTCTACCGCCGTAATACTTTCCTTGATTAACAATGCCACACCCCCTCCTCTTTTACCATCTTCTCTGTTCTTACAGAAACATCTAAATCCTGGAACCTGCAACAACCATTCCTGTCCCTGCTCTACCCATGTCTCCGAAATCGCCACAACATCGAGATCCCAGGTACCAACCCATGCTGCAAGCTCACCCACCTTATTCCGGATGCTCCTGGCGTTGAAGTAGACACACTTCAAACCAGCGTCCTGCTTGCCGGTGCCCTCTTTCGAACTTTTAACCCTATCCCTGACCTCACTACTCTCAACATCCTGTACACTGGGACTACAATTTAGGTTCCCATCCTAAATTGAAGCATCTGCCGTGGTGGGGTTTGAACCTGCATTCTCAGAGAATTGTGCTGGGTCTCGGGATTATTCATCCAGTGACAATACCACTACACCATCACCTCTCCAGTCAAGCGTTTGCAGGGCTCGTCCAGGATATGAACCCGGGATTGCTCGTATTTTGGAAACCCCCGAAGCAAAAATCATACCCCACGGTTTCCACGGTATCTCCATGGAGTCTGTGTCTTTGTCCGTTTCATCTTTAGACAATCAAGTGAAGCTTGGTCCTCACACAGAACACGTGTATGGTTTCTCCCCTTAGTGAATGGTGTGTTTTTTTCAGGCTGTAACTGGTTAAAGCTCTTTCCACAGTCAGTTCACTGGAACACACTCAGGTGTGTGTGTGTCTCGGTGCTTTTCCAGTCACACTGATGTTTGAAATATTTTCCCACAAACAGAACAAACATTTTTCATTCCACATTTATAGTCTGAGGATATTCAGGTCCTGATCAGTTGAGTGACACTGTCAGATCTTAATGTGATATTTGGTTTGTGTTTCCTGTCTGAAAATCCTCTCCTAATGCCCTGTAAAAGGAGTTTACAAAGGTCACACTATCAGTACAAGGTAGAAATTCAGAACAGTTAATTCCAGTTTCTGCGGAACATTTTTGTCTCTCTTCTGTCCCCAAAACTGTAAATCCCCGTCCCACACACTCTCCCTCCTCCCTGGGCTGAAATCCAAATAAAGTATTCAATCATTATTTCTGTATCCTTTTACCAAAGTTATATAATTAGAGGTAAGAATATGCTTTATAAGTCACTTCATTCGTGACTTGTGAGACATTAATCTGGATGACCCTGACTGACCAATTGGAATAACAGAGGTGAACCTTGTGCACAGAAGTGACCATGTGGAGATTTGATGAGCAATCGCGAAAGTAATTTCTCCAAATCCTCCAGGGTTTCTTCCAGAAATAGCGAGGCATCTGGATGGAAATTGTCCCATTGGGCAGACACAGCATAGGTTAATAAAGGGCAGATCGTGCCTAACTAATTTAGTGGAATTTTTTGAGGACATTACCAGAGCGGTAGATAATGGGGAGCCAATGGATGTGGTGTATCTGGATTTCCAGAAAGCCTTTGACAAGGTGCCACACAAAAGGTTGCTGTATAAGATAAAGATGCATGGCATTAAGGATAAAGTAGCAGCATGGATAGAGGATTGGTCAATTAACAGAAAGCAAAGAGTGGGGATTAATGGGTGTTTCTCTGGTTGGCAATCAGTAGCTAGTGGTGTCCCTCAGGGATCCGTGTTGGGCCCACAATTGTTCACAATTTACATAGATGATTTGGAGTTGGGGACCAAGGGCAATGTGTCCAAGTTTGCAGATGACACTAAGATGAATGGGAAAGCAAAAAATGCAGAGGATACTGGAAGTCTGCAGAGGGATTTGGATAGGTTAAGTGAATGGGCTCGGGTCTGGCAGATGGAATACAATGTTGACAAATATGAGGTTATCTATTTTGCTGGGAATGACAGCAAAAGGGATTATTATTTAAATGATAAAATATTAAAACATGCTGCTGTGCAGAGAGCTGGGTATGCTCGTGCATGAGTCGCAAAAGGTTGGTTACAGGTGCAACAGGTGATTAAGAAGGCAAATGGAATTTTGTCCTTCATTGCTAGAGGGATGGAGTTTAAGACTAGGGAGGTTATGCTGCAATTCAATAAGGTGTTAGCGAGGCCACACCTGGAGGATTGTGTTCAGTTTTGGTCTCCTTACCTGAGAAAGGACGTACTGGCATTGGAGGGTGTGCAAAGGAGATTCACTAGGTTAATCCCAGAGTTGAAGGGGTTGTATTACGAGGAGAGGTTGAGTAGACTGCGACTGTACTCGTTCAAATTTAGAAGGATGAGGGGGGATCTTATAGAAACATACAAAATTATGAAGGGAATAGATGGGATAGATGCAGGCAGGTTGTTCCCACTGGCGGGTGAAAGCAGAACTAGTGGGCACAGCCTCAAAATAAGGGGAAGTAGATTTAGGACTGAGTTTAGGAGGAACTTCTTCACCCAAAGGGTTGTGAATCGATGGAATTCCTTGCCCATTGAAGCAGTTGAGGCTCCTTCATGAAATGTTTTTAAGGTAAAGATAGATAGTTTTTTGAAAAATAAAGGGATTAAGGGTGATGGTGTTCGGGCTGGAAAGTGGAGCTGAGTCCATAAAAGATCAACAATGATCTCATTGAATGGCGGAGCAGGCTCGAGGGGCCAGATGGCCGACTCCTGCTCCTAGTTCTTATGTTTCCTTTTGTAATGACCTCTAATTAGCATTATTGGTTGGCCAATTGGAGTATGAGCTCCCTCAATGATAGATCATTGAGGGGGCCCATATACACACCTGTGTAGGCTTTGCGAGTAGTCTTAAGTTGACTGGAATGCTAGCAGCACTGTTTGGAGCTGCTCTTGTATCTAGTTTTTGGCAATAAATATTGTTGTGGTGACAGGACTCCTGCGGATTATTACACCTTTGTTCTTCCTCTCCCTCTCGAACAAAGTTATACCGGATATCAGACTTAGGGCTCATTCTGGTTCTCTTTCTGTTTACTAAATAACTCAATCAAATATGGAGACGACGGAATCCACTGTTCGGTCCCTGCACCGATCTCCATTCCTGGCATACCGACTCTATCCATCTCGGCAACAGTCTGAGACTTAGCCAGTCTCTTTGTAAACTTCTTTTCACACTTGATCCAATATGAGCTTCTGACCTCATAATTTACAGCGCAGAAGGAGGCCATTCGGCCCATCAAGTCTGCACCAGGCCTTGGAAAGAGTAAGCTAGCTAAGCCCACACCTCCACCTATCCCCGTAACCCCCCCTAACCTTTTTAGATAATAAGGCAATTTACCATCATTACCTCCCGATTCAACAATTCCATTACACACCTGGCTGCTCTCCCACATTCTACCTTTGGAAACTTAAAGCCATCCAAAAGTCTGCTACCCATGTCTTAATTCACAGCAAGTTCCTTTCCCCTATGATCCCTGTGCTCTGAGACTTGCATTCGCTCCCATTCAATTCTCACCCTTGTTTTCAAACCCCTCCATGGCCTCGTCTCTCCCTGTGCCTGTCATCTCCACCAGCCCCACAATCCCCTGAGATATCTGCACAGCTCTGATCCTGGACTCTTGTACACCCCCGATTCTGATTACTCCGCCATGGATTTAAATTCCCTCCCTAAACCTCCCCGTCTCCACCTCACTTACCTCCCTTCAGACTCGTTAAAACTCACCTCTTTGACCAAGTTTTGGTCACCTGCCCTAATGTCTCCTTTTGTGTCTGGGTGTCTCACTTTGTTTTATAATGTTCCTGTGAAGTTGACTGGGATGATTTATGATGTTGAAGGTGTTATATAAATAAAAGTTGTTGTTGTTGACTGTAACCCTGACCCCCCTGTTTTACAATATCCCATTGGTTTCACAACAAACTCTATCTCTGATGTTTTGCCCCCTGTGCGTTTGCAGCCTCTATAAAGACGGCGGCCGTTAACTCGGGCCTGTCACCGGGAGCAGGCCACAGCTGTCCCCCCCACTCGATGCAAACCCGGGCCCGGAACTGATTGGGGTTCGGAGCCTCCGGTGCGCATGCTCCAGCTCACAATGCCCAAGGGAGTGATTGACGGCAGCTCTGGGCCAATAGGACGAGAGGGTTGGGCCGGGAGGCCCCAGCGACACCCCCACCCCAACCAATCGGAGTGAATGAGAGGCGGTGCTGACTCAGGTCTCCTACGTAGGCTGGAGCATGCGCAGTACCGATGACAACGCAGGATTCAGGATATTGAGTGAACATCCTCAGCTGGTCAAATTCCGTCGGGTAAGTGATGAGGGAGGGATGGAGCCGGTGGATGGGTAGGGAGGCTTTCTGAACACTCCGTGCAACGCAGGCCCCGAATACGAAGCTCGGATACCGCGGTTGAACCGGCGAAAGCTGCTCGGGCTTTTCCACGAGACAGGCCCGGGTGGCCGGGCGCATGCGGAAGGAGCGAGAGCCCCGGCTTTGCTCCGCCTCCCATTCGATCTGATTGGCTGGAGGACCAGCCGCTCTTCTTCGGTCTTCCAGCCCCGCCCCCTCTTCCTATTGGTCCGAACCCGCCGTCAATCAGTCCCCGGGCATTGGGAGCTGGAGCAAACCCTTCACCATCATTGTCAGCTCCCTGGTTTGCAGGAAACTGGGAGTGGAGGAAAGAAATGGTACAGATGCTGAGATGGGTTTGGATTTCAGCCCAGGGAGGAGGGGTGTGTGGGACGGGGATTTACAGGTTTGGGGGAACAAGAGAGAAAAAAATGTTCCAGAGAAACTAGAATTGCCTGTTCAGAATTTCTATCCTGGACTGACAGTGATGGCTTTTGTCAACTCCTTTTACAGGGGGTTAGAATTGGAGAATTTGCACACAACAAACTGAACCCAACGGAAAGGTTTGGCTCTTTGTGAATTCTATCCTGCATTGACAGTGATGACTTGTGTAAAATGGGAGACCACAACTCTCAGTAAAGATTAAATGGAGTGGGGCCTTTTTGTATCGACAACAAGAAATTAAGCATTGACCTGCTATAAATCGTATAAATTATCAGTAGTTTGGAGAGGGGAGATGTGAGAGAGTGACCATCAATAAACAACAGGTCATCAATGCAAGAAAGTTACGATTAAAATCCAAGTGAATAATACAGACAAAATTATTTATCACGGGTTCAGAATGTGCAACTCATTACCATGGAAAGGAGTTGAGGAAAGTGCTGAGATGTTTTCAAAAGGAAACGGGACAAGCACATGAGAGAAAATCGAAAATCAGCTGAAAGGCTGAGATTTGTTTGGTGTGACAGTCGGAGATATGTGCCGAGTATTGACAGCAGCAGAATCTGTGACAGAATGGCCTGGTTGTATCTTATATATTCACAGTAATTCAATGTAATCTCCTTTTACAGAATATTTGCAGTTGCAAACATCATGTTGAGATCTGACAGAGTCACTTGATTCATCAGGACCGGCCTTTCAACGTGGAAGGAGAAGTGTTTGTTTTGTCTTTCGGAAAAAATTTCAAAAATCCCTGTGATTGGAAAAGCACCAAGACACAGACATCAAAGTAATTTTCCACAGTTAGCTGGAACTGAGCTTTAACCAATCACACAGCATGAAATTAAATTGCAGCATTTACATCAGGGAGACACCGTACTCAGGCTTCAACTGATGATCCAAGTTGGAGAGACAAAAGGACATTCGTACCAAAGGAATAAAGAAGCAGCAATAGGACATTCAGCCCCGTGAGCCTGTTCCACCAATTAGTAACATGAAAATGAAAAAATGAAAAGAAAATCGCTTATTGTCACGAGTAGGCTTCAAATGAAGTTACTGTGAAAAGCCCCTAGTCGCCACATTCCGGCGTCTGTGCGGGGAGGCTGTTACGGCGGATCTGATAGTGACCTCAAATCTGCATCCCACCTACACCTGATTTCTTGTCGATAACCATGGAGAAACCGTGGAAATGTGGGGACTGTGGGATGGGATGCCAATCCCCGTCTGAATTGGAAACTCATCAACGTATTCACACTGGGGAAACACCGTTCACCTGCTGTGTGTGTGGGAAGGGATTCACTCGGACATCATCCCTCCTGACACACCAACTTGTTCATACTGATCAGAGACCTTTTAAGTGTGCTGACTGTGGAAAGAGCTTTAAATGCAGAAAGGATTTACTGACACATCAACGTATTCACACTGGAGAGAGGCCATTCATCTGCTCCGTGTGTGGGAAGGGATTCACTCTGTCATCCCACCGCCTGATACACCAACTTGTTCATACTGATCAGAGACCATTTAAATGTGCTGACTGTGAGAAGAGCTTCAAAAGCAAAAATAGTTTACTGTTACATCAACGCACTCACACTGGGGAGAGGCCATTCACCTGTTTGGAATGTGGGAAGGGATTTAATGCTTCGTCAAACCTCCGGGCTCACCGCTGGGTTCACTCTGACCAGAGACCGTTTAAATGTGCTGACTGTGAAAAGAGCTTTAAAAGCAGGAAGGATTTACGGGCGCATCAGCGCCATCACACTAGAGAAAAGCCATTGACCTGCTCCGTGTGTGGGAAGGGATTCACTCAGCCATCACACCTCCTGACACACCAACTTGTTCATTCTGATCAGAGACCATTTAAATGTGCTGACTGTGAGCAGAGTTTTAAAAGTAAAAAGGATTTACTGAGACACCAACGCACTCACACTGGGGAGAGGCCATTCACCTGCTCCGTGTGTGGGAAGGGATTCACTCGGTCATCCCACCTCCTGGAACACCAACATGTTCATACTGATCAGAGACCTTTTAAATGTGCTGACTGTGAGAAGAGTTTTAAAAGTAAACAGGATTTACTGAGACACCAACGCACTCACACTGGGGAGAGGCCATTCACCTGCTCCGTGTGTGGGATGGGATTCACTCAGTCATCAGTCCTCCTGAGACACCAACTTGTTCATAGTGATGAGAGACCTTTTAAATGTGCTGACTGTGAGAAGAGCTTTAAACGCAGAAATGATTTACTGACACATCAACGTACTCACACTGGGGCGAGGCCATTCACCTGCTCTGTGTGTGGGAAGGGATTCGCTCGGCCATCCCACCTCCTGCAACACCAGCGAGTTCACACTGGGCAGAAGCCGTACTCTTGCCCCGTGTGTGACAAGAAATTTACTCAGTCATCCAACCTGATCACACACCAACTTGTTCACACTGATCAGAAACCTTTTAAATGTTCTGACTGTGAAAAAAGATTTAAAAGTGAACAGCATCTGCAGAAACATCAGCGAGTTCACACTGAAACAGAATCATAGAATTTACAGTGCAGAAGGAGGGCATTCGGTCCATCGAGTGCACCGGCCCTTGGAAAGAGTACCTTACTTAAGCCCATACCTCCAACCTAACCCATAACCCCACCTCACCTTTTTGGACACTCAGGGCAATTTAGCATGGCCAATCCATCTAATCTGCACATTTTTGGACTTGTGGGAGGAAACTGGAGCACCTGGAGGAAACCCACGCAGACATGGGGAGAACGTGCAAACTCTGCACAGACAGTAAGCCAAGCCAGGAATTCTGGGACCCTGGAGCTTTGAAGCAACAGTGCTAACCACTGTGTTACCGTGTGGCCTACATGTGGGAGCGGTACTGGGGAGAGGCTGTTTAACTGCTCCGTGTGTGGGAGGAGATTCACTCAGTCAAATAACCTGCACAGATATCAGCAAGTTCACAGGCAACAGCAGGGTTTGGATTCAGCTGTTGTTGCTGCTGTTAGTCACATCCAGGACTGAATGATGCCTGGACGGCTGTTTCCAGTGGGGCTCCACAGATTTCCCGTAAATATCAGTGATTTGGACTGAAATGTATGCACCAGGATTATACAAAAGTTGCTGATGTGTTTTAGACAATGAGGGAGAAAGCCATGGACTGGGTCAGGTGGACAGAAAAGTGGTGAATGGAAATTTAGATAATGAGAGGTTAGGAACACACTTCAGTTAACTCCCGATAAAAATAAGGTCACTTCAGGATAATGGAAAAAACTGATTGGTGGGGAAGCTACAAATAATCCTTTTTTAAAGAATAAATTGAGTACCCAATTATTATTTATTTTTCCAATTAAGGGGCAATTTAGCCTGGCCAATCGACCTAACCTGCACATCTTTGGGGTGTGGGTGTGAAACCCATGCAGACACGTGGAGAATGTGCAAACTCCACACAGACAGTGACCCAGGGCCGGGATTCAAACCCGGGTCCTCAGCGCTGTAGTCCCACTGCTGACCACTGCTCCACGTGCTGCCCTAGCTACAAATAATTCTAATAACTTTATTGAACAGTTCTCAAATGGAAAGGCACTTGACCACATTAAAACTAAGGATCTGCAATAGACGTTTGATCGAACAAGTCGTATTTAGGGCAAGATTATAAACAGAGGGCATTCATTTAAAGTGATTAGAAAAAGAAGCAATGCTGAGCAAGGCTAGGAGAGTGGGCAAAGAAGTGGCAAATGGAATACAATGTGGAAAAGTGTGAGGTTATGCACTTTGGAAGGGGAAATAGAGGCATAGACTATTCTCTAAATGGGAAAATGCTGAGGAAATCACAAGCACAAAGGGACTTGGGACACCTTGTTCAAGATTCTCTTCAGGTTAACGTGCAAGTGCACTGCAGCCTCACGGCGCCAAGGTCCCAAGTTCGATCCCGGCTCTGGGTCACTGTCCGTGTGGAGTTGCACATTCGCCCCGTGTTTGCGTGGGTTTCGCCCTTACAGGTTAGGTGGATTGGCCACGCTAAATTGTCCCTTGGAAAAAATGAATTGGGTGCCAATCCACCTACCCAGCACATCTTTGGGTTGTCGGGGTGAAACACACGCAGACATGGGGAGAATGTGCAAACTTCACACGGACCGTGACCCAGGGCCAGGATTCAAACCCGGGTCCTCAGCGCCGCAGTCCCAGTGCTAACCACAGCGCCACATGCTGCCCAGCGAATACAATCCTAACTGATTCAATCCCTCATACGTCAGTCCCACCATCCCAGGAATCAGTCTTGTAAACGCTCGCTGCTCTCCCTCGAGAGCAAGAACATCCTTCCTTAGATAAAGAGACCAAAACTGCTCACAATATTCCAGGTATGGCCTTGCCAAGGCCCTATATAATTGCAGCAAGATATTCCTGCTCCTGTACTTGAATCCGCTTGCAATGAAGGCCAGCATACCATTTGCCTTCTTTACTGCCTGCTGTAGCTGCATGCTTACCTTCAGTGACTGGTGTACAAGGACACCCAGATCTTGTTGCACATTTCCCTCCTAATTTATGACAGTTCAGATAATAGTCTGTCTTCTCGTTTTGCTACCAAACTGGATAACCTCGCATTTGTCCAAATTATACTGTATCTGCCATTCATTTGCCCAATCACTCAACTAGTGCAAATCACACTGAAGGATCTCTGCAACCTCCTCACAGCTCACCCTCCCAAGCAACTTGTGTCATCTGCAAATTTGGAGATATTGCATTTTGTTCCCTCATCTAAATGGTTAGGTGATGCAGTGGTTAGCACTGCGGTCTGACAGAGCTGAGGACCAGTGTTCAAACCTGACCCCAAGTTACTGTCCGTGTGGAGACATGTTCTCCAAGTGTCTGCGTGGATGTCACCCCCACAACTCAAAGATGTTCACCTCTATTTACATAATTTTTCTAATAATGTGTTTGTGGACCCACCTAGTCCACAAACCAAGGGTTGTTTAGCACAGGGCTAAATCGCTGGCTTTGAAAGCAGGCCAGCAGCACGGTTCGATTTCCGTAACAGCCTTCCCGAACAGGCGCTGGAATGTGGCGACTAGGGTCACAGTAACTTCATTTGAAGCCTACTCGTGACAATAAGCGATTTTCATTCATTCATTCAATTCACTCGGTTATGCCGTCTGCAGTCACACCAGGGTGTTCATACTGGGGAGAGGCTGTTCACCTGCCCTCAATGTGCGAAGGGATTCATCGCACATCCTGAGACGCCAACAAGTTCATAACTGATTACAGGGATTGGATTCTGCTGTTATTGTTTCTGTTCTCAATTACATCCAGGACTGCATTTTGTTCATTCTGTTGGTCAATGGGGATGGTCAGAGGGTTTCTTTCTGCTGGACTGGCCGGTCTCATGACTTCGTCTCCAATGGTCTGATTCTCTCTGAGCCTTCTTGCGAATATCTGGTTTCACATGAAATGAAAAATGAAATGAAAATCGCTTATCGTCACGAGTAAGCTTCAAATGAAGTTACTGCGAAAAGCCCCTAGTCGCCACATTCCGGCGCCTGTTGGGGGAGGCTGGTGCGGGAATTGAACCGTGCTGCTGGCCTGCCTACGTCTGCTTTCAAAGCCAGCAATTTAGCCCAGTGTGCTAAACCAGTTCCTTTTTCACAAGGATCAAAGAGTGAAAGGGTGTTTGGAGATTAGAAGGTGTTTCATTACCATTTCTGTTTGGAAACACCCAAAATCATGCCACATTGCCATGAAGATGGGCTGTGGTGGTTACATGGTTCTTTTGTTGAATTCACCTTGGTGCTTCTCGCAGAAGAAAATTATTAGGGTATGAGGGGCATGTTATCTGAGGTGCACTGGGAAACTACATTAAATAATGTGGTGACTGATAGGCAAACACTAATATTTAAGGAATTATTACAGATTTACATGGGGATCGGTTAGCTCAGTTGGCTGGATGGCTGGTTTGTGCTGAGTGACACCAACAGCACAGGTTAAATTCCCATACTGACTGAGGTTAGCCATGGTCTGTGTCAGTATTTATGCTCCACATGAGCCTCCATCCACCCCTCTATATCTCCCCCACCCCACCAGCATTTCCTTCTATTCCTTTCTCCCTCATGAATGTATCTAGCTTTACGTTCAATATATTCATGCTGTTCACCTCTACCACTCGCTGTGGTAGTGAGTTCCACATTCTCACCACTTGCTGGGTAAAGAGGTGTCTATTGAAATTCCTATTGGATTATTGAATCCCTTCATAATCTGAAAGATGTCCATCAGGTTACCCATCAGTCTTCTCTTTTCCAGAAAAAAGCAGCCCCAGCCTTTCCTGAGTGTTAAATGCTCTCAGTTCTGTATATTATGAATCTTTGTTGCACCTTATCCAGTGCTGCTATTTCCTTTTTCTAAATGGAGATCACCAATGTTGACAGAGCTCCCAGTGTAGTCTAACCCTGGCTCTAAACAAGTTGAACATTTCCTCCATACTTTTCAATTCTATCCCTCTAGAATGGAACCCTATATAAGGGCTCCACACTTTAGGAAAGATGTGAAGTTCTTAGGTTGTAGAGGATATTTACAATAGTGGCACCAGAGATAAGGGACTCCAGTTAGTTGGAGTGACTGGAGCTGCTGAATTTCTCTCCTGAGATCACTGTAGCTGAAGGGTGGGAATGGGGCCATTCAGCCCTTTGAGACCATGTTGGCTCCCTGTGGAGGAAGCCAGTCTGTCCGTTGCCCCGTTCTATCCCCGAATCCCTGTGGGTTTATTTCTCTCAGTGCCTGCCTAATTTCCAATTGAAATCCTTCCGTCACCTCTGCATCTCCTACCCTCATAGGCAGTAGGTTCCAGGTCATTACCACTCCCTTTACATGTACACAAGGCTGCTAGAGCACAGAGGAGTCTATTTGGCCTATTTTTTCCGTGCCAGCTCTTTGTACAGCGACCCATTTAATCCCATAGTTCGACTATTTTGTTTTCTTTTTCAGAATGTACCAAATTCCCTTTTGGAAGTTACAGTCCAATGAGATTTCAGCACCATTTATAGACAGTGCATTCCAAATCACAACAACTCGCTGTGTTTTACAACAAATAATTGTGGATATGGTGTGTCTGAAGTTTCACAGTGTATTCAAAATGGTGTCAATGACGTGGTTATTACACAAAATTAAGACTCAACCTTTATCAATAAATTGGTGAGGACACCAAGTGTAATATATCCTTGTTTGCTGACAGTTAGAACAAATGTACATTTCTATAACACCTCTCACGACCACTGAACCTCCTAACGTGTTTTAAAGCCAATGGAGTACTTTTGAAATGTATTCACTGTCGTAATGTAGGAAGCTGTAAGTCCCATGTGTGATCACATTTAGTTTTAAAATTGTTATTTTCATAGTGCATTCACTGTCATTAGTAACAAGGTCAAGGAAGCCCTTTTATACCTCTAACATGCGGCTTCCTGCATCCATTTCACCTTCTGTATCCTTTCTATATTAACTATGTATTGATTTCATAGCAAAAAACAAGAATTAGGTTCATGATTTTTCAGTAGTGAACAGTGATTATCATTAGTGAATTGGTGTATTGGGTAATTATATTGCAACGGCTAGATCATTATTTTTAAAAATAACACTATCAACCAAAATGTTTCAGAAACTGCAGAGCTGTCAGAATTTGTTTGAAAAATAAATTACTTTGTAATTTTGAGAATTTACAAGACATCATATTCTGCCAAGTCTATGTGGGCTAGGCAGTGGTGGAATGGTATTGTTACTGGGCTAGTAATCCAGAGACCCAGGTTAATGCTCTGGGGATCGAATGTGGCTGTGACAGATATTGAAATTGAATAAAATCTCAAATTAAAAATCTAATGATGACATTGTGGATTGGTGTAAAAACCCAACTGTGTCACAAATGTCCTTTTGGAAATCTGCTCTCATGTGGCCTGGCCTACACGTGACTCCAGATCCACAGCAATGTTGTGGTTGATTTGTAAGTGCCCCCTGAAATAGCCTCACAAGACACGCAGTTCAAGCGCAATTGGAATGAGCAGTAAATGCTGGTCTAGCCAGTGACCCCCACCTCCCATGAACGAATAATTTTTAAGAAGATTTGATTTATTGTCACGTGTACCGAGGTACAGCGAAAAGTTTTGTTCTGCGTACAGTCCAGAAAGATCATTCCATACATGAAAAAACTCGGACATACGATAAATACACAATGTAAATACATAGACACAGGCACCAGGTGAAGCATGCGGAGTGTAGTACTACTCCGTAGAGAACCAGTGTATCTTGTATTAATCAAATGTATCAATTAAAAATTACTGTTAATTAGCTACCAGTCTGTAACAGATGATTAAATAAGCAGTAATCCTTAATTGATTTACAATTAATTAAATAATAATGAATCACTAGTTATAGTAAAAGTCTGAGTTTTATTTGTTGTAAAAATGTAAAAGCTTTATTGCTGTGTATATAAAGAATGTGCAATGAGGATAAATGTACTGGCAAGGGAGACCTTCCAACTCTGATTAGCCTCAACATTTGAAACTATGAATAAGGAATTGTGCAGAATGAGGTAAAGGGATAGTATGAAACTGTTCAATTGTATTCCTGTCTAAGATAATGAGAGAAGGTGGTGTCAGTAATTGGAGATCCAATTCAATTAAATTAGTGCCTAATTGACCAATGGTTACGTTACAACAGGCCCAACTCTGACATGAGGTAATGGTCACTTTGGGGGTAAAAGTTGAGGTTCCGAAGGTCTTCCTTGCTGGCCAAGTACTGAAGACTCTCGAGGCCGAGTTCCAAGGAAATTACTGTCAAGAAGGAGCCAGGGAGGGTTACCCTTCTACAGACTGATCACTTACATGAAGTAAACGTCAAACCCAGCCATGTCGCTCACCCAGATCTCTGATTTTGGAGACTTTGGGTCCCTCCACGCCAGCAATATCCGTCTCCGGGCTACCAGGGCGGCAAAGGCCAAGACATCAGCCTCTCTTGCCCCCTCGACTCCCGACACTCCAAAATTCGCCACCTCTGGACTCGGCCCCCTGCTCTCTGCCACCTCTGAAACCCCCCATCCAGCCTTCCCGGTTCAAATAATGGTTGTCAGAAATTGGGGCCCAGACCATTGCCTCCTCCCTCGGTGCAGCTTAAAATAACGCGACATCAGCTGATTCGTTCATACGCTTGCTACTGGTGCCTGGTACAGCAGCTGAACCCAATCAATGAAGCCCTGCCCAGACCCGAACCTTCCTAACACCTCCCACAAATAATTCCACTCCACCTGGTCACAGGCCTTCTCCGCGTCCATCGCAACCACCACCCCCCCCCCCCCCACCGAGGGGATGATAACGTTTAAGAGCCTTCTGACATTGGCCGTAAGTTGCCCGCCTTTCACAAGCCCCGTCTGGTTTCCCCCTATCACATCAGGGACACAGCCCTCCATCCTCGAGAACAATATTCTGGCCAACAGTTTGGCGTCCACATTCAATAGGGAGATTGCTCTGGGTTCTTCTCCCGCTTCAGGATCGAGGCCTGCGAGATTGTTGGGGGAAGGGCACCCTGCTCCCTTGCCTCATTAAATACCCTCGCCAGCAGCGAGCCCAGCATCTCCGAGAACTTCTTATAAAATTCCACTGGGTAGCTGTCCGGTCCCGGGGCCTTACCCAATGCCTGGCCTCCAGCCCTTCTGCTATTTCTTCAATTCCAATCGGAGCTCCCAACCCCTACACCAGTCCTTCCTCCACCTTCGGAACTTCAACTCGCCCAGAAACTGCCTCACCCCTCAACCCCAGCTGGGGGTTCCAGCTCATATAACTTGCTATAAAACTCCTTAAACATCCCTTTCACCCCTGCTGGGTCCAAGACCGGGTTCCCACCTCTGTCCTTCACTCTTCCAAGCTCCCGGGCCGCCTCCCTTTTCCTCAGCTCATGCGCTAGCATCGTACTGGCCTTCTCACCATACTCATATACCGCCCCCCTCACCTTCCTCAGTTGCTCCACCGCCTTCCCTGCAGATAACAGCTCAAACTCCATTTGTAGCCTCTGGCGCTCCATCAATAACCCCACCTCCGGGGCCTCCGAATATCTCCTGTCCACCTGGAGTATTTCCCCAACCACCCTATCCCTCCCTGCTCGCTCCACCTTTTCCCTCTGGGCCCATATCGAAATTAACTCACCCCTAACCAGTGCCTTCAGCGCTTCCCAAACAGTTGCTGCTGAGACTTCCCCTGTGTCATTTATTTCTAAATAGTTCTGGATGGACTCCCTCACCTGCCCGCACACCCCCTCATCCAACCTCCATTGCGGGCGCTGCCCTCCCTCCTTACTCACCCGTAAATCCACCCAATGTGGGGCATGGTCCGACACAGCAATCGTCGAACATTCGGTATCAACCACAGCCGCCAGTAAAGCCCTGCTCAGAATAAAGAAGTCGATCCGGGAGTATGCTTTGTGCACATGGGAGAAAAAAGAAAACTCTTTCACTCTTGGCCGTCCGAACCTCCATGGGTCAACCCTGTATCAATGACCGTATTGAAAACCCCCCCCCCCCCCCCCCTTCCATGATCAGCGTATGCGACTCTAGGTCAGGGATCTTACCCAACACCCTCATGAATTCCACATTGCCCCATTTTGGTGCATATATATTCTCAATTACCACCAGCATCCCCTCAAGCTTCCCACTCACCATGATGAACCTGCCCACCACGTCCGCCACTATTCTCCCTGCCTTAAAGGCCATCCGTTTGTTGATCAGGATCGCGACCCCCTAGTCTTCAGAGTCCAGCACTGAATGAAATACTTGGCCGACCCATCCCTTCCTCAATCTGGTCTGATTTATTACCCTCATGTGTGTCTCCTGTAACATTGCCAATCCCCTCAAATGTGCTGACACGCGAGTCCTTTTAACCGGCCCATTCAGCCCTCTAACGTTCCATGTGATCAGCCTAGTCGGGAGGCTCCTCCCCCCAGCCGATCACCCTTCCTAGGCCAGCCTCCAGCTCGTGTCCCTCGCCTCCGTTGGCCCACCCTCGGGCATCCACTCTCCTCTACCTCCCCTTTGTCTCCCAGCAACAGTTTCCCCTGTCAGCAGAGCAGCTCCCCCCTCCCCACTATTAGCAGCACCAGAATCCCAACCCCCCTTAACAAACTTACCACCTGCTCACCCCCCACTGCACTTCCGTGAGCTAGCCCACCTAGCTAGCTTGGTAACCCCCGCCCATGGCACCAGACATCCTATCCCATCCCCCGCACCCACCCGAACATACATATTCAAACCATTACAGTCCCCAATCAACACACAGTAGAAAAAATCCCTCCACCATCTACCTACTGAAATAAAGTTAACTTACAAATCTGAGCAACAGCCTAAAAAACTGTTCGAGAGCACTGCACATACAGATCAAAACTAAGAAAACTTTAATAGAATCGATACCGCAATCTCCCCCAAGGTTCAATGTCCTCAAACTCCTGCACCAGCCTTTTGTCTTTGATAAAGTCCATTGCTTCGTCTGGCGATTCAAGGTAAAGTTCTTGGCCCTCAAACGTGACCCACAGACGCATTGGGTATAACAACCCAAACTTCACCCCCTGCTCGAAGAGGGCCAATTTTACCCTATTGAATCCAACTCGTCTTTTGGTCAGTTTCACGCCCAGATCCTGGTAGATGCGCAGCTCACAGTTCTCCCACTTGCAGCTCAGTGTCTGCTGGGCCCACCGCAAAATCCGCTCCTTATCCAGGAATCGGTGCACTTGCACCCGGATCACCCTCGGAGGTACATATCGCTCGCGGCTACCTCGCAAACGCTCTATGCGCTCTGTCTACTTCCAAGGGTCGGGAAAACGCCCCATCTCCCATCAGCTTTTCCAGCATATTTGTCACACAAGCACTTGCATCCGACACCTCACTGCCCTCCGGGAGGCCGACGATCCTCAGGTTCTGTCTCCGGGACCTGTTCTCCTGCAACCTTTTCTGGTGGTCCCTCATCAGCCCCACCTCCACCTCCAATGTGGTTAAATGGTGCGTGCTCAGCCACCTTCTGGATCGCCAGTTCGTGGGCTTCCAGCCCCTGTTCCACCCAATCAATCGTTGCCTTAATTAGGTCTAACCCTTCCTTCATTTGCTTGGTGCAGCTCTCCTGAATGAACTCCACCCGCTGTACCATTGACCACTGTGTCACCAAACCGGAATCCTGCCCTTTCACTATGCTTTCCCGTGCTGCGGTTCTACAGTCACCTTCTCTGCTCAACTAATTCTTCTTATAGGATAGGGGATCTGTTCCTGGAAGGGAGCTTTCCGAGCACGAGGGCGCTGGAGGAGAAGTTTGGGCTCGCCTGAGGGAACGACTTTTGATACTTGCAGGTGAGGGATTTTGTACGCAGACTGGTGCCGTCCTTCCCACGTCTCCCGCCGAAGGGGAGGCAGACAGGGTAGTTTCTAGGGGACAGGATAGAGTTTCAGACGTCTACAAGGAGCTAATGAGAGCTGAGGATACGCAGACCGAGGATTATGTGGGAGGAGGAGCTCGGGGGCAGGCGGGCGGGGGAGAGAAAAGCTGGAGTACGGTATTTGGGCAGAAGCCCTGAGCAGAGTAAACACGACCGCAACATGCGCCAGGCTCAGCCTGATCCAGTGTTAGGTCACGGGTTTTGAAAACTGGGGTGGTAATGAGCCCAGAGTTGGCAATCTTTGGGGTTTCGGAGGACCCGGGAGTCCAGGGAGAGAGGCCAACGTTCTGGCCTTTGCTTCCCTGGTAGCCCTGGGCTGAGGTATGGCTATCAGACATGGCGAGCTTTCTTGGCCTAGAGAAAGTCAAGTTTGCCTTGAGAGGTTCGCTACTAGGGTTCGCCCGAAGGTGGCAGCCATTTATTGACTTCTTCGCAGAGAATTAAGCGTCAGCTGGGGGGGGGGGGGGGGGGGGGGGCTAAGGTATAGTACAGTAGGGGGATATTGAGGCGGGTCCGTGTGTGAACAGAGCCGTGGTTTGCACTATGTTTATTTTGTAATTTGTGTCTTGACTTTTTGTTTGTACTGTACAATGTCACTTTTTCTATATGCCTAAAATACCTCAATAAAATTGTTTGTTTAAAAAAAAAATTCTTCTTATGCAACCATTCTGGCTCCACATACTGGTGGGGGATTTCTCCTCACTGTCTCACTCTCCACCGATGTTTCTAATAGAATTCCCCAAAAAATCGAGAAAAGGTTCAAAAGGTCCGTCATGAACGGGAACTATCAATTGCCCGCCCTCCTACTCCATGGCCACCACCAGAAGTCAAAAGGATGAAATTTAGAGACAGTTTGGTCCGGTGGGCTCATGGAAGGGAGGGAAGCAGCAGAGGCAGCTGATCGGATTTACTCAATCTCAGTCACAAAGAAGCTCCACAAGCTCCTCACACTTCTTGTTGGAGGTGAGGATGGAAGAGACAGGAGAGAGCGAGAGTACTTCAAAAGGAAATAACTTGTGTCAGAGATATCAAAAAGTTTCAACACATTGCGTATTTAAAACAAATCTAATTTATTTGACTTTCAGTCAGATTACTGGCCCCTGTAAATGGGCTGGAGTTTGTTATCAGCAAAAAGAAACCCAAATGAACATGGTTCAGTCCTGAATGTGAGGAACAGTAAGATCCAATCACTGTAGTTACTTGTGGCCTCGTTGGTGTCTCAGCACATGGGATGAACAAGTGAAACCCTTCCCACACTGACAACAGATGAACGGTCTCTCCCCAGTGTGAACTCATTGGTGTTTCGCCAGGTCGGATGACTGAGTGAATCCCTTCCCACACTCTGAGCAGGTGAATGGCCTCTCCCCAGTGTGAACTTGCTGGTGACTCAGCAGGCGGGATGAAGTGGTGAATCCTTTCCCACACTTGGCGCAGATGAACGGTCTCTCCTCAGTGTGGGTGCGCTGGTGTGTCAGCAGGTTGGATGACTGAGTGAATCCCTTCCCACACTTGGTGCAGACGAATGGCTCCTCCCCAGTGTGAATTCGCTGGTGTGTCAGCAGGTAGGATGAGGTTGTAAATCCTTTCCCACACACAGAGCAGGTGAATGGCCTCTCTCCAGTGTGAATTTGCTGATGTATAGTGAGGTGAGATGATCGTCTGAACCCTGTCCCACAGTGAGAGCACCTGAACGGTCTCTAGCCAGTGTGAACACGTCGATGGCAAATCAGATGCCCAGAACTTTTGTAGCACTTCCCGCAGTCTGGACATTGAAACGGTCTCTCCCCAGTGTGAACTCGCTGGTGTGTCTGCAGGGACCATGATTCAGCTAATTTCTTCCCACACTTGGAGCAAGTGAACGGCTTCTCCCCAGTGTGAACTGGCTGGTGTTTCTGCAAGTTCGCTAACTGAATAAATCCCATCCCACACTTGGAGCAGGTGAATGGCCTCTCCCCAGTGTGAATTCGCTGGTGTGTGGACAGAGTGGATAACTGAGTGAATCCCTTCCCACACTTGGAGCAGGTGAATGGTCTCTCCCCAGTGTGACTGCGTCAATGGGTTTCCAGCTTGGCTGGGACAGTGAATCCTTTCCCACAGTCCGCACATTTCCACGGTTTCTCCTCAGTGTGACTGCATTTATGGCTTGTGAGGCCTGATGACTGACTGAATCCTCGTCCACACACATAACATGTGTACGTGTGTACTGGTTTCTCCCCACTGTGAACGATGCTTGTTCCTTCCATGTTCAAAACCCGATGATATTCAGGATATGATCAATTGAGGACTCTGTCAGATCCTGATGTGATGCTTGGATTGAGTTTCCGGACTTTGAAGCCTCCCCTTCGAACACCCTGTGAAATAGATTCAAAACATAAAATAGGGAGTGAGAGAGAACCCACAAAAACACAAAGGCAGGTTGTGAAATTGAGCTGAATGAATCTGGTCATTTGTGGGGCCGGCACTGGGAAAAAATGACCATGAAAACTGCTGGATTGTCATAAAAACCCAACTGACTTCTTAGGGAGGAGAGAGAAAGAGGTGAAGAGGGAGTTTGTATATCTACAAGACATATTAAGAGAGTAGTTGGCAAAGCAAATCCGGGTGCTCCGGTTTCCTCCCACAGTCTAAAGATGTGCAGGTTAGGTGGATTGGCCATGCTAAATTGAAAATGAAAATCACTTATTGTCACAAGTAGGCTTCAATGAAGTTACTGTGAAAAGCCCCTGGTCGCCACATTCCAGCGCCTGTTCAGGGAGGCTGGTATGGGAATTGAACCGTGCTGCTAGCCTGCCTTGGTCTGCTTTCAAAGCCAGTGATTTAACCATGTGCTAAACAGCCCTTGACCCTAAATGTCCAAAGGTTAGTTGGGGTTACAGGGACAGGGTGGAGGCATGGGCTTAAGCTTAAGTAGGGTGCTCTTTTCAAGCACCGGTGCAGACCCTGCAGTGATCCTGCACTGTAGGAATTCTATGAATCTTTATAAAGCTCTGGTCACCACACTTCAGGAAGGATGTGAAAGTTCTTGGAGACGGTGCAGAGGAGACTAACCAGAATGGATCCAGCAAAGGAGGTTCAGGGGAGATTTGATTCAGGTCCACAAGATTATGCCAGATTTCCATCGGTGGACAAAGAAACTCTGTTTCCATTCACTGATCGTACAAGCAGCCGAGACACAGATTTAAGGTTTTGGGTAAAACCTGATTGAACTATACAAGATCCTGAGGGGTCTTGACAGGGTGGATGTTGAGAGGATGTTTCCCCTTGTGGAACAAGGGTGTCACTGTTGCAAAATAAGGGGACACCGATTTTGAGGAAGCGAACAAACGAAGAGGGTGGACCGTAGGACCTTGAGGGTAATGTATTCACAGACAGAGAACAAAGGAGAGAGAGCAGAGCAAAGCATGGCTCGGGGGGGATGGTAACCTCGTGGTGAGCATGCTGGAAAGGATGCTGGGTTACCATGCAAAGTGACCAATTAGGATATAGGGCCAGGTCAGGAGGTGTATAGAATAACCAATGGGAAGCTTATATTTGAATCTTACTGTGATTTTGAATATATCAGCAGAAGCTTCTTTGTATACGATCTCTCTTGCTGTGGAACTCACAGGAGGCGGCTGTGTGTTCTGGAGTTCTACCAGTAAGCCAGCCTTGCAAGTTAGTTATTATTAAATATGATACCTGCAAATCCACCTCAGATTTTATTGAATCTGGACTGACAGCAAATTAACCAGGAATTAACATTTGGTGCCGAAATCCGGGTTTCTCGAGAATCTTGCCTTTCATCTGCGAAATCAGAATTGGACTGCTCTCGGAAGGAGAGGGAGGAAATGGGCCCACGATATGGCTGAAAATCTTGCAATATCGATTTTCCTCTGTCTCGTATTCTGCTAACAGTCTAATCACTCACATTTGATGAGGTGAGATTAACTCGACAAAATCAAAGGTCAGTCTGATGGATTCAAAGATTTTATTTCAGTCATTGCAGGTACGGCTAAGTTTTGGAATGAGGGAAACAGTTCAGATGGAGTCTGATGGGATGTTGTCTGGTCACTCAGTTGCATGCGAGTAGCAAATTAAAAATTGGTTCTATTAAATTATACTTTAATTCGGTTAAGGTCTTTAACGGATTGATGTGATGTCGCTGAAACAGTTCAGTGAAGGACAACTGATGGAATGTTTGCGGGCAATTCAATTCCGTTCAATTCTAATTTGATTAAAAATTGGTTCAGGTCTGTACCGGGTTGACGTGATGTCGCAAAACAGTTCAGTGCAGGACCGCTGATGGAATGTTTGCGGACAGTTCAATTCCGTTCAAGATATGGGTTGTTGGAATGAAACAGAATTGGGTTATAAATGACTTGTGTGTTGATGAATGAACGTATAAGGATTTGAATTCCTTTTGTCTGAATGGAGATCTCCAATGAATGAATGAGTCTGTTTGATAAGAATGTGATATCCTCTGTTTTGTGAAATGTTGTGTTTTAGGAGGTATTAAAGTGAGATTTAAAACAGGGTAAGTATTTGAAAGTTCTTCAGTAACTTAGTAATAATGCTTAACATTGTGAGAGTTAATTAGAACATAATTCTCAGGAAGAAAACAAAAAGTGAAATCAAAATGTATAAATTGGGATTTGTAAATGATTAGTTGCAACTCGGCATCGTCTTGGCGTAAAACAAAACAAATAATAAAATAGTTTCACATAAATTGGAAGTTATAAATGGCAGGTAGAAATGTGATCAGTATTATAGGATCGTAAATCGGTATGTTCAGAACTAAATTGGTCTCAGAATAAACAGATAGAGAAGTTTTTACTCGGCAGTAGTCAGCTGCTGCAGACTTTGAAGCTGCTGCGCTGAAATTGACACTGCATAGCTCCGCAGGGTCCTAGTGCCCGACGATCACGAAACGTCACTTGCAGAAATAATGATGTTTAGAATGTTATATACATTGAAGGAGGAGCTTTGGAGAATAAAGATATTGGACCAGAAGTTAGATTAAGAGCATTAATTGCAGTATCAGGAAATGAGAATCTGATTGCAGGAAAAGATTTAATAAAACTGATGCAGAAAAATTAAGATATTAAAATCAGTTGATAATACAGAGGAAGTTTGGGTGAAGCTACCAACTGAGACTGGAGGGAAAAAAATCTGTGAAGCTGTAAAATGTAAAGACAAGATTGTTCAGATTCTGGGTACACATACAGTTGAATTAGAGAAGCATGGTGTCTGGAGCAAAAGAAATTGTATCGCAATTAAAACATATGATCCAATTGGGGGGGGGGGGGGGGGAAGACAGTGAATTAAAACCTGTCAGCAGCATTGATTGGACAGATGATGAAGTTCAAATGTCATGTTTGGATCTTACTTTCATAAAAATCCAGTCGTCATCAAAATGAAGTAATTAAAGTAAATGCAGTAGCACTATCAGGAATGTATCAGGGGAAGGTTTTGACCAGATTGGATCACTGGGTGAGCAAAAGAGGAGTTTGAGATTCTTCGCATCTCACTCAGAGGTGTAATAACAGAAGGGGGAGGCTTAACAGTCCTTAATTGTATGATGTACATCAATGATAAGGAAAATAAAAAGGTTCAAAAAGAAATTATGTCAGAATTTAAAAATCTGGTCACATTTAACAAATACAGAGGAATTATGATACTCCATCGGCAGCCTACGGGCAATGAGCGTAGGAATGTAATCAGGAAAGATTTAAATGTATGGAATGATAGAACAGGGGCGGTGCTTAATGGCCCTCGGTTTAAAATGGTTCACAGTGAGCATCAGGAAACCACAAGTCAGGATTGTGGGGCATTCTGTAGCCCGATTGTTTGGACTGGTAGTAGTCATATGAAACCCAGGAGACGGTCAGATACTGAGTATTCAGGAGAATTGATAATGCATTTTCAAAGACAGCGATGGAATGCTGCAGCCCCCAGGTAGATTTGGGGCATTCAGGTTTGTCATGATTGTTTTGTGGAATATCAGGCAACTTTAATGATTGAGGTTTGTGACCACAGGGGGGATTTTGAATCCAAGAGCATGGAGCAGTGCAGCACAGGGCAGGCCCTTCGGCCCTCGATGTTGTGCCAAGCAATGATCACCCCACTCAAACCCACGTATCCACCCTATACCCGTAACCCAACAACTCCCCCCCTTAACCTTACTATTAGGACACTACGGGCAATTTAGCATGGCCAATCCACCTAACCCCGCACATCTTTGGACTGTGGGAGGAAACCCACGCACACGCGGGGAGGACGTGCAGACTCCGCACGGACGGTGACCCAGCCGGGAATCGAGCCTGGGATCCTGGAGCTGTGAAGCATTTATGCTAACTACCATGCTACATAAGTGTCAGTGTAAGTGGGATAGATTAATGACAACATGCAATTACTGCAAGGATAATTTGGCCGACAACAATGTGACTTTAAAAGGCTGTGCAAGCTTGTAGACAAGTGACAGACTTATGGTATCGATTTGTGAGGCAGTACGTGGGCTATGCTAGATGGTACTTCCTAGAGCCCGGAAGAAAAACTTTACGGGTTAGCAACAAATCAAAATATCAAATTATTACTGAATACTGAAACCTCCGGTCAGACATCTCTAACAGGACGTTAGCTGATGGGTGATCTGTGGTCTCCAGGAGGGACGTATTACGCGGAGGAGTTATTAAGGGTCTCGGCAGACAGCAGCGACTGACGAGGAACCCCCGTATTTTAAATGACAGTAGTCTGGAACAGTGCATCTCAAACTATCTGATGTGGCGTACCGGCAGTTTTTTCCAATGTGCCAGGGACCGGTGAGCGAAACAAGCCAATCCAGGATTACTGTCTCTTTCTTTTCTGGAAACACTCCAAGTACCGGCACCAGTACGTACGCGTACCACACTTTGAGAGGCACTGGTCTAGAATATTGGCAGCTTGCTGCCGCGAGGGGAAATTTGTAACCAATATAGCATTGGAGAGTATAACAGTTATTACAGACTAAATGTCCTGTAAATTGTTAGAGACTGTTATCTATAAATTCAATTGGGTTGTAACCACAAGAAGTTAACTGTACTAAGTGTGTGCGTGGTGTTTAAAAAACAAAAAACAAATAAATAATGGCAAGTATACACTCCATGCGGTAAGGAAAATGATAACAAACAGGGGGTTGAAGAAAACGGAGCTATTGTCTCAAGTAAGCCAGGGCTGGCAGGCTACATGATTCAGTACAATGTTCGACGTCAGAGTCAGAAAGTCAGGAATAGAAACAGGATTGGTTGAAGCTCCTGCAATTAATAAAGCAAGATAATCAGTGCATGATACAAAATATCAGTTACCATTCCTATGGGAAACAGAATGCACTTCCTACAAAAAAAAAACCAGTGAGGGATAAGGACCTTTTGGTCGCTGATGGACTGAGTTGTGTGCTGCTTCTAAGGGACATGAGGACGCTTTTATGGTGCTACTATCCCGAGGTAGTCAGATGCCTTGGAGGTAGTGGAACAACCAAAGGGCTATTGTGTTACCTTCCTGAGTGGCGCCAGCTATGGTTCACGGTGATTGGACTTGAGGAAAGCACATCACAAAGGGTCTATCGGTACTGGTCTGCGAGATGGATGCATTTACCATTGATTTTCCTGCACAGTTTACAAATCATGACATGTAAATATGAATGACAAGGCTGAGGGATAGTTGCTAGTCAGTGTAACTATACGAAGGATATAAATCCTAAGGACAACGCGGTAGTATTGAGGATGGCTATCTATCTCGTCGGATTCAGCTCGGGGTTATCTCTCATAGCTTGGTCATGGGGTTTTACCTGATGCATGGATTTATAATACTTGTTATTATAATTGTATACTGCACAATCATTGGATGCCTTAATATGTGTTGTACGTGGGCTAGGGCTCGGATGCTGCCGATAGGCTTGGCCCATCATTATTCACCAAAGATGACATCTTGTTACTGGTGACCATCACACCAGACGGAAGAGGACGGAGAGCCAAAGGCTGTAAAAATGTGATGAGGTGTTTATGTACGGAATATCGGCTCAGTTAAGTTCTGATAACGGACCTCATTTTATTGGACAGATTAACAAGGAGTTCTGCTCCCAGTTGGGCATACGCCAGCAGTTAGACTGCGGACAGACCGCAGGCGGCCGGGTTGGTTGAGAGACACGATCAGACCCTGAAAACTAAATTGGCTAAATTAAGAATGGACACGGGACTGACATGGCTTAAGTTGCTCCCCGTTGCCCTCATTCAGCTGTAGGTCACACCTGCAGGATCGGCCTGGCTCTCTCCTGCCGAGATCTTTTACGGCAGGCCCATTATAACACCCTGGAACCTGCCTGTTCCCAGATTGGTCCAATTTCACCATCTGACTAAAAAAAGGACTATGTTCTAGCCCTTACTAATGCCCTCAAGGAGCTCCATGGCCAGGTCCACGCAGCTCACTCGTCACCGTCCCTATCACATAGCTTGCTCTCAGTGCAGCCTGGTAGTTATGTCATGGTCAAAAAAATTGGACTCGGAAAGGGTCAGAGCCACGATGGGAGGGGCCTTTCCAAGTTCTCCTTACCACCCCCACGGCAGTTAAAGTGGAGGGGCGGAGTGTTTGGGTCCACCTCCACCACTGTAAACGGTCGGTCACTAACCTGCCTCCCTTCCCCAGCGCTATTTTACAGGTGTGAAGCATGATGGGGTGGCTACACGCCACCTGTGTGATCTTCGGCATCGCCTCGCTTAGAGTGACATCGGCGGCGGGAATGGAACAGGGGAATATCATCTACATCTGTAACCCCAACCGAAGTACCCGGACATTTCACCTCTGCAAAGGTGACGTTCTTCGCTGCCCCCATATACGAGGACGTGGTATCGACTCATGGAAGGTCATCCGGTTAACGGACCGTGCAGGACTTATGACGCAATTGCACCGGTCCCAAACGATGGGGGGTGGACCGTAGGAACCTGAGGGTAATGTGTTCACAGACAGAACAAAGGATGGTAACCTCGTGGTGAGCATGCTGAAAAGGATGCTGGGGTTACAATGCAAAGTGACTAATTAGGATATAGGGCCAGGTCAGGAGGTGTATAGAATGACCAATGGGAAGCTTATATGTGAATCGTACTGTGATTTTGAATATATCAGCGGAAGCTTCTCTGTATACGATCTCTATTACTCCTGGCTGCTACAGAAGACAGTATGTGTGTCCTGTAGCTCTATGGATTGATGCAGCCTTGCAAGTTAGTTATTATTAAATGATATGATACCTGAAAATCCATCTCAGATTTTATTGAATCTAGACTGACAGCAAATTAACCAGGAATTAACACTAGTTCCTATGTTCTTATAATAACTGCTGCAAATCCCATAAAGGTTGGATGAGCAAAGGTCTGGAACCGTTAACTCCCCAGCCATTGATAATTAACAGTTGTACTTCAGTTTGAGGCCCTGTTGTGTGAAGAAAACAACTGTGAGGTTTCAAACCTTCAGCCTCGTGTCTTAAATTAGTTTAACCTTTAACATGTAATTTCTGGAAAGAAGCAGTCACTTTCTGTCACAGTATAGAACCACCTTTGGTTTGTGAACTTAAAGAGTTTAAGTTCTCCAGTCAGTTTTCATAGTTTCTAGTTATTTTAACTAATATTACTCACCAACATGTATTCGTTGAATGTCATGGTGTATTTTGCTCTCTCAACATTTACACACTGATCACCTTTAAGCATTATTTTATGAACACTTGGTATACATTTTATATCTGAAATGACTTTGTAATTTCTGTATTAGTTTAAGGCTGTGTGTCAGTTTGTGCCCTTTCCATTAACTGCGTTCCAAGCTTTTGATGCCACTACGAAAACATAACACAAGTAGTTTATTTTTCAAAACATATTGATAGGTGCCTGTCCCAGTGAGAACTCTACAGGATTTCTATACGTCAATTAGACATTTGGGACAATGAGCCTGTGATGAGTGTATTTCAGATAGATTGTATTATAGGTATTTGGTGCAGTAAGGGTTAAAGGCCTGGGTTAGTGTGTGTATGACTGCTGCAGTCATGGTGCAGTAAGGGTTAAAGGCCTGGGTTAGTGTGTGTGTGACTGCTGCAGTCACGGTGCAGTAAGGGTTAAAGGCCTGGGTTAGTGTGTGTGTGACTGCTGCAGTCATGGTGCAGTAAGGGTTAAAGCCTGGGTTAGTGTTGCAATATGTAAGGCATGTAAAGGGTTAACAAGATGATGTTCATGCATCTCAACACTAGATGGCATTAGAGTCGTCATATAAATGCCGGTATCTCTTTTTTTTAATAAATTTAGATTACCCAATTATTTTTTCCAATTAAGGGGCAATTTAGCGTGGCCAATCCACCTACCCTGCACATTTTTTTGGGTTGTGGGGGCGAAACCCACGCAGACACGGGGAGAATGTGCAAACTTCACACGGACAGTGACCCAGAGCCGGGATCGAACCTGGGACCTCAGCGCCGTGAGGCGGTTGTGCTAACCACTAGGCCACCGTGCTGCCCTAAATGCCGGTATCTCTAGGAGTTCTGGGAGAAGATTAGTGAAAGGTTGAGATAATGTGTTAGTTGTATTAGAAAGATATTATAGATTTCTGCAGCATAGATTTAATACTGTTGTTTGATTAGCTATTACTTAGTAAAGTGTGTGAACCATATGAAGCAATGTAAAAATAAAGTAGTTTTGTTTCAAATACATAGCTTGGTGTTCTTTGTCAACACTACGACTTTTAGTCATCTTGAAGGACTACACAAGGAACATCACAGTCGAGTGGGGGCTATGCCAGGCCATGAGGTTGCAGACTGTGGTTGAATACAATTCTGCTGCTGCTGATGGCCCACAGAGTCTCATGGATGCCCAATCTTGAGTTGCTGGATCTGTTCAAAGTCCATCCCATTCAGCACAGTGGTAGTGCCACACAACACGATGGAGAGTAACCTCAATGTGAAGACAGGACATTGTCTCCACAAGGATTGTGCGGTGGTCACTTCTTCCAACACCGTCATGGAAAGATGCATCTACAGTAGCCAGATTGGTGTGGATGAGGTCAAGTATGTTTTTCCCACTTGTTGGTTCCCTCACCACCTGCTGCAGTCCCTGTCTAGCAACTTTGTCCTTTCAGCCCCGGCTAGCTCAGTCTGTGGTGGTACTACCGAGCCACTCTTGGTGATGGGCATTGAAGTCCCCACCCAGAGCATATTTTGTGCCCTTGCCATCCTCAGTGCTTCCTCAAAGTGGTGTTCAACATGGAGGAGCACTGATTCATCAGCTGATGGTGGTCGGTACGTGGTCATCAGCAGGAAGTTTCCTTGCCCATGTTCAACCTGAAGCCATGAGAGTTCGGCCAGGTCTCCCAACCACGCCGAGGCCCTGGGCGGTATCGCCGACCTCCATCCAAGCAGGACTCTCCTCTGAGCTACGAACAAGGAAACGGCCAACACGTCAGCCCCTCCTCCCTCAAGGAGTTCTGGGCAGTCTGACACCCCAAAGATCGCCTCCAGTGGACACGACTCCAGCTCGACCACAACGATCTCCAACATGGTCTCAGAAAATGAGATCCAGAACCCAACTAGCTTGGGGCAGGACCAGAACACGTGTGAGTGATTCGCTGCCCCCCCCCCTAAACAATGCTGACACCGCAGGGAAGAACCCACATCTTAGTTACTCTCTAACTATTTTAAACTGTATCAGGCTCCGGGCAGCATGGTGGCACAGTGGTTAGCACTTTTTCCTCAGGTGGCCGAGGACCCGGGTTCGATCCCGGCCCTGGGTCACTGTCCGTGTGGAGTTTGCATATTCTCCTCGTGTTTGCGTGGGTCTCACCTCCACAACCCAAATATGTGCAGGGTCGGTGGATTGGCCACGCAAAATTGTTCATTAATTGGGAAAAAAAATTGGGCAATTTAAATTTTAAGTAGCACAGTGGTTAGTACTGTTGCCTCACAGCGCCAGGGACCCGGGTTCAATTCCTGGCTTGGAACACTGTCTGTGTGGAGTCTGCACATGCTCCCTGTGTCTGCGTAGGTTGCCTCCGGGTGCTCTGGTTTCCTGAAAGACATGCTGTTAGGTGAATTGGACATTCTGAATTCTCCCTCAGTGCACCCGAACAGACGCCGGGGTGTAGCCATAAGACCATAAGTCAGAGGAACAGAATTAGGCCACTCGGCCCATTGACCTGCTCTGTCATTCAATCATGGCTGATATTTTTCTCATCCCCATTCTTCTGCCTTTTCTCCATAACCCCAGATCCCCTTATTGATCAAAAACCTATCTATCTCTGTCTGAAACACACTCAGTGAATTGGCCTCCACAGCCTTCTGCAGCAAAGAGTTCCACAGATTCACCCCCCTCTGGCTGAGGAAATTCCTCCTCATCTCTGCCTTAAAGGATCATCCCTTTCGTCTGAGATTGTGTCCTCTGCTTCTAGTTTTTCCTACAAGTGGAAACATCCTCTACACATCCACTCTATCCAGGCCTCGCAGTATCCTATAAGCTTCAAGAAGATCCCCCCTCATCCTTCTAAACTACAACGAGTACAGACCCAGAGTCCTCAATCATTCCTCATAGGACAAGCTCTTCATTCCAGGGACCATTCTTGTAAACCTCCTCTGGACCCTTTCCAAGGACAGCAGTCCTTAGATACGGGGCACAATACTCCAAATGGGGTTTGACCAGAGCCGTATACAGCCTTAGTACATCCCTGCTCTTGCATTCTAGCCCTCTCAACATGAATGCTACCATTGCATTTGCCTCCCTAACTGCCGACTGAACCTGCACGTTAACCTTAAGAGAATCGTGAACAAGGACTCCCAAGTTCCTTTGTGCTTCTAATTTCCTAAGCATTTCCCCATTTAGAAAATAGTCTATGCCTCTATACCTCCTTCCAAAGGGCATAACCTCACACTTTTCCACATTGTATTCCATCTCGTATTCCCTCTATACCTCCTTCCAAAGGCATAACCTCACACTTTTCCACGTTGTATTCCATATCGTATTCCCTCTAA
Source organism: Scyliorhinus canicula (assembly GCF_902713615.1). Taxonomy (NCBI): domain Eukaryota; kingdom Metazoa; phylum Chordata; class Chondrichthyes; order Carcharhiniformes; family Scyliorhinidae; genus Scyliorhinus; species Scyliorhinus canicula. The sequence goes on along the minus strand of NC_052162.1, from coordinate 133,733,006 downwards.
TGGAATCATTAACTTTTCTTGTTCGCCACGGTTGTGTCACTTTTCCTGTTGGAATTTTGTTCCTTAATAGAATCTAGATTTGTTGTATAAATGTGAAATAAAAGTCACAAAATACCCAGAGGACCACAGGCTGCTTTCCCCTTTGAGAGAGAAAGTGAGAGCGAGCGAGCTGACTGGCGGTGATTTAATCTGAGGGTCACCACACCTCAAGCGAGGGGTAATGTTGATAAGGCCGGGCCTTCATGGTTAACCCTCACCCGGTGTGGGAGTCGAACCGCGCTGTTGGCCTCGCTCTGTATCACGAACCAGCCGTCAGCCAACTGTTTTTTAAATTTAGAATACGCAATTCTTTTCTTCCCAATTAAGAGGCAATTTACCGTGACCAATTCACCGACCCTGGGTTTTGGGGGTGAGACCCATTCAGACATGGGGAGAATGTACAAACTCCACACAGACAGTGACCCGGAGCCAGGATCGAACCCGGGTCCTTGGCACCATGATCCAGGTAAATTAAACAAAAAAAAATAACCACCAGGGCCCATCTCCATGGCAGCGTGGCATGCTTTCGGAGATTCCAAACAGGAATAGGAGCTAAATACCTTCAAAATTCCAAACACCCTTTCACTCTGTGATCCTTGTGAAATTTGAAGCCAGGTATTAGCAACAAGGCTCAAAGAGCATCAGCCGACTGGAGGCAAAGTTGTGAGACTGGCCAGTCCAACAGAAAGAAACCCTCTGACCATCCCCACTGACCACCTGTCAGAATGAACAAAATGCAGTCCTGGGTGTAGAGCGGAAACAATAACAGCAGAATCCAACCCCTGTAATCAATTGTGAAATTGTTGGTGTCACAGCAGGTGCGATGAAACATGGAATCCCATCTCACATTGAGATGTGAAAGGCCTCTCCGCAGTGTGAACTCACTGGTGTCTCCGGAGGCTGGATACTTGAGTAAATCTTTTCTTACACAGAGCAGGTGAATGGCCTCTTCGCAGTGTGAACTCGCTGGTGTCTCCGCAGGTTTGATACTTGACTAAATCCTTTCCCACACTGAGAGCAGATGAACAGCTTCTCCCCAGTGTGAACTCGCTGGTGTTTCTGCAGGTGGGATAACTGACTGAATCCCTCCCCACACTGAGAGCAGATGAACAACGTCTCCCCGGTGTGAACTCGCTGGTGTTTCCGTAGGTTGGATACTTCAGTAAATCCTTTCCCACACTGAGAGCAGGTGAATGGTCTCTCCCCGGTGTGAACTCGCTGGTGTGACCGCAGGTTGGATCCTTGAGCAAATCCTTTCCCACACTGAGAGCAGGTGAATGGCCTCTCCCCAGTGTGAACTCGCTGGTGTTTCCGCAGGTTGGATACTTGAGAAAATCCCTTCCCACATTGAGAGCAGGTGAATGGCCTCTCCCCAGTGTGAACTCGCTGGTGTGACTGCAGGTTGCATACTTGACTAAATCCTTTCCCACATTGAGAGCAGGTGAATGGCCTCGCCCCAGTGTGAATGCGTCGATGAATCTCCAGCTGAGACGGGGCTCTGAATCCCTTCCCACAGTGCCCACATTTCCACCGTTTCTCCATGTTTTGGGTCTTCTCGTGACTCTCCATGTTGGACACCAGTTCAGAATCCGGGTAGGGTCTCTCCTCACTGTGAATGTTGTGATGTTTATTCAGGCTGTGTAACTGGTTAAACCTCTTTCCACAGTCAGTTCACTGGAACTCTCTCACTGGGGTGTGTGTTGTGTGGGTCTCGGTGCTTTTCCAGTCACACTGATGTTTTAAATCTTTAGAAGCTGACAGTTTGGGCAAACATTTCTCCTTCTAGATTCAAAGGCCGATGGTATTCAGGTTAAAGGGAATCGAGTGACTGTCAGATCGAGACGTAACATTTGAGATTTCTATCTGTAATTCCTCCTCGTCTAAAATCCTGTAAAAACAATTTACAAAATTCATCATTGTCAGTACAGGATAGAAATTCAGAACAGACAATTCTAGTTTCTATGTCACATTTTTTCTCTCTTATTCCCCGAAAGCTGTAAATCTCCATCCCACACAATCTCCCTCCATTCTCACTCTGCTGTGTCTAATATTCACCCTCCCAATTCTCCGGAAGGTGCTGATTCAGGCTGATTGATAGATCCATACTCACAGCTTCCTGTCCAGGAAGTCACAACAAATATGAAAAATGAAATGAAATGAAAATCGCTTATTGTCACGAGTAGGCTTCAATGAAGTTACTGTGAAAAGCCCCTGGTCGCCACATTCCGGCTCCTGTCCGGGGAGGCTGGTACGGGAATTGAACCGTGCTGCTGGCCTGCCTTGGTCTGCTTCCAAAGCCAGTGATTTAGCCCTGTGCTAAACCAGCCCCATGAGCAGCAGTCGGCCATTCAGCCCATCAAGCCTGAACCATTCAATGGGATCATTGGCCGATCTATCTCAACGTCGTTTTCCCACAATATCCCCATATCCCTTGACACCCTCAATATCTACAGGAGGGACATAGAGAACCTAGTGGAGTGGCATAACAACAACAATCTCTTCCTTAATGTCAGCAAAACTAAGGAGCTGGTCTTGAGTTCAAACAATGTATCGTACACACATCTGTCAGCATCAATGGTGCCGAGGTGGAGATGGTTAACAGCTTCAAATTCCTAGGTGTGCAACAATCTGTCCTGGTCCACCCACACCGACGCCACGACCAAGAAAGCTCAACAGCGCCTATACTTTTTCAGGAAACTAAGGAAATTCAGCATGTCCACATTGACTCTTACCAACCTTTACAGATGCACCATAGAAGGCATCCTATCTGGCTGCATCACAGCCTGGTATGGCAACTGCTTAGTCCAAGATTGTAAGAAACTTCAAAGAATCGTGAACACAGCCCAGTCCATCACACAAGCCTGCCTCCCATCCATTGACTCTGTCTATTTCTCCCACTGCCTGGGGAAAGCGGGCAGCATAATTAAAGACCCCTCCCATCCGGGTTACTCACTCTTCCAACTTCTCCCATCAGAGAAAAGTCTGAGAACACGCACTAACAGGTTCAAAAACAGTTTCTTCCCCGCTGTTACCAGAGTCCTGAATGATCCTCTTATGAACTGAACTGATCTCTTCACACATCTTCTCTACCGAGTAGTAATGCACTCTGTATGCTCACCCCTAGCCTGTGTATTTATGTCGGTCCTATGGGTTTTCTTTCATGTCTGGAATGATCTGTATGGACTGTCCACAGAACAATATTTTTCACTGTATCTCGGCACACGTGACAATAAATAAAACCAATCAATCAATAATCTCTCATCGTAACCTTACCTCCGTAGTCCGGGTATCGTTTTAGCAAATCTATATTGCCCTCTCTCCAAGGCCAAAATATCCTCCCGAAGGTGAGGTGCCCAGAATGGCTCACAGTTCTCCAAGTGGGGACTTCCCAGGGTTTTGTACAACTGCAGCATAACCTCTGTAACTTTATACTCCAATCCTCTAGATATAAATGCTAGCATTCCTTTTTGATTATTTTCTGCACTTGTCCGTGGCATTTTAAGGATCTATGCACCTTCGGCATCCACTGTACTTAACCTCTTTCCATTTAGAAAGTCCTCTGTTCTGTTCTTTCTGGGTTCAAAACGGATAATCTCACACTTGGATTACATTGAATTCCATCTGCCACAAATTTGCCCATTCACCTAGTCTGTCAATATCTCCTGGCAATTTTCTGCCAACATCTGAGCTGCCTACAATGCCACCGAACATTGTATCAACAGCAACAGTGAAGAGGCCTTTCGCCCAGCAAGTCTGTACAAGTCAGAATACAGGAGGGAGATAGAGAACCTAGTGGAGTGGTGCAGCGACAACAATCTCTCCCTCAATGCCAGCAAAACTAAAGAGCTGGTCATTGACTTCATGAAGCAAAGTACTGTACACACCCCTGTCAGCATCAACGGGGCCGAGGTGGAGGTGGTGAGCATTTTCAAATTTCTAGGGGTACACATCTCCAAAAATCTGTCCTGATCCACCCACGTCAACGCCATCACCAAGAAAGCACAACAGCGCCTATATTTCCTCAGGACACTAAGGAAATTCGGCATGTCCCATTAACTCATACCAACTTTTACAGATTCCTATTTGGCTGCAGCACAGCTCAGTTGGCAACTTTTCAGCCCAAGACCATAAGAAACTTCAGAGAGTCGTGAACACAGCCCAGTCCATCACATGAACCTGCCTCCCATCCATTGACTCCATCTACACCTCCCGCTGCCTGGGGAAAGTGGGCAGCATAATCAAAGACCCTCCCACCCGGCTTACTCACTCTTCCAACTTCTTCCATCGGACAGGAGATACAAACGTTTGAGAACACGCACAAACAGACTCAAAAACAGCTTCTTCCCCACTATTACCAGACTCCAAAACGACCCTCTTATAGACTGACCTGATTAATAACTACACCCCTGTATGCTTCACATGATGCCGGTGTTAATGTAGTTACATTGTGTACCTTGTGTTGCCCTATTATGTGTTTTCTTTTATTTCCTTTTCTTTTCATGTACTTAATATGTTGAGCTGCTCGCAGAAAAATACTTTTCACTGTACCTCGGTACACGTGACAATAAACAAATGCAATCCAATCCAACACTGACACACAAGAAACATCTGACCTACCTACCTAACCCCAGCAGTTGATCCATTGCCTTGAATGTTATGACGTGCCAGTCTTCATCCAGGATGTGAGGCAACCCGTCTCTCCCACCCTCCCAGGCAGCGCATTCCAGATTGTCACCACCCTCTGGGTAAACAGGGTCTTCCTCAAATCCCCCGTAAACCTCCTGCCTCTCACCTTGAACTTGTCTCTCCTTGTGACTGACCCTTCAACTAAGGGGAACAGCTGCTCCCTATCCACCCTGTCCATGGCCCTCATAATCTTGTACACCTCGATCAGGTCGCCCCTCAGTTTTCTCTGCTCCAATGAAAATAACCGACGCCTATCCAACCTCGCTTCATAACTTAAACGTTCCATCCCAGGCAACATCCTGGTGAATCGCCTCTTTACACCCTCCAGTGCAATCACATCCTTCCTGTAATGTGGCAACCAGAACTGCACACAGTACTCCAGCTAATAATAATAATAATGATAATCTATATTAGTGTCACAAGTAGGCTTACATTAACGTTGCAATGAAATTACTGTGAAAAGCCCCTCGTTGCTACAGTCCGGCGCCTATTCGGGTACACAGAGGGAGAATTCAGAATGTACAATTCACCTAACAAGAAGTCGTTCCCCATTTAGAAAATAGTCTGCCTCGATTATTCCTTCCAAAGTGCACAACCTCACACTTTTCCAACTTCTATTTCATCTGCCACTTCTTTGCCCACTCTCCTAAACTCTCAAGTCCTTCTGCAGCCTCTCCGCTACCTCAACACTACCTGTCCCCTACACATCTTTTTATCATCTGCAAGCTTAGCAACAGTGCTCTCTGTTCCTTCTTCCAGATCGTTAATGTATTGAATAGTTGTGGTCCGAACACTGACCCCTGTGGAATACCAATAGTCACCAGATTTGGAGCATCTTGTGAAGGCAGTGCTGGAAGTCCCGCTCCAGTGCTTTTGAGGTGCCTGCTCCAGGTTTTCCAAGTTTCTGAAGCATTTAGAGTGTAGAAAGAGTAAGGGATAGCCAACAGCTCATGGAACGGAAAGGCATGCACGGTTTCACCAGCGCTGCCAATATAATTGATGACCTAAGCAGTCAATGGCCCACCCCACTGAGAGCAAAGTGTGAAGGGGAACTCATCAAGGACAGAGAGTCAGTCAGTGCTCACTGGAGGGAACATTCTGAAGAACTCCTTGACTGAGACTCTGTTTTTGGCTTTAACATCCTCAAGTCCATTCCCCAGTATCCTGTCCGGCTCAGTCCCCGTGGTACCCCGATCTGGAGCGGAGTGAAAAAGCCATTCAACAGCTGAAACACAACACGGCCTCTGGAGCAGAATGAATCCCTGCTGAAATTCTGAAGCATGGCGGGGTTATACTCCTGGCATAGCTACACAATCTCATATTCCTCATCTGGGAAGATGGATGCATGCCGGCGGATCTCAGAGACACTGTGACTATATTCAAGAAGAGAGACAAGTCAGATTGTGGTAACTGCACAGGCGACTCCCTGCTGTCTGCCACAGAGAAGATCATTGCCAGGATCCTCCTCAATGATCTCCTCTTAGTGGCCAAAGAGCTCCTTCCAGAGTCACAGTTAGGTTTTCTCCCTTCACGAGGCACCAAAGACATGATCTACACTACTTGACAAACTCAAGGAAAATACAAGGAACAGCACCAATCGCAGTTCTTGGTCTTTTCTGACCTCACAAAAACGCTTTACACCATCAAAGTGATGTTGTTGAAATTCTTCAAATTTGGCTGTTCTCAGAAATTGGCCACCATCCTCCGCCTACACGATAACACACAAGCCATGAACCTCATCAATGGAAACACCCTAGACACTATCTCAGTGAAGACTGGGATCAGACAAGGCTGTGTCACTGCACCAACCCTCTTCCCCTTCACGGTAGCACAGTTGTTAGCACTGTTGCTTCACAGCACCAGGGACCTGGGTTTGATTCCCACTTGGGTCACTGTGCGGAATCTGCACGTTCTCCCCGTGTCTGCGTGGGTCTTCCACAAGTTCCGAAAGACGTGAGATGAATTGTAAGTTGAACTGGACATTCTGTTTTCCCTCAATTTACCCAACCAGTCGCCGGAATGTGGCAACTGGGGGATTTTCACAGTAACTTCATTGTAGTGTTAACGTAAGCCTACTTGTGACAATAATAAAGATTATTATTGTTATTATGGTGTCCATAAACTCCAACCCTGTTATAAGAAATTAAATTCTGAATAAAAATCAAGTGAAATCAATTTGTGTTAATCATAGTAATCACTGCAGTGTTAAAGTAAGCCTGCTTGTTACACAAATAAAAATTATTATCTCACCTCCGGCAATTCACCCGCGGGTGTGGAGATGATCGACAGGACAGGAAACCGACAACACCTTCAAAACAAAACCAGAATCAGTTCAGCCTCAGAAATTAAGCTCCAGTTTGCAAATGTCTGATCTGTTTGTTCAATCCATCCATCTCCCTTGATTCTATAACCATTAATACTCATTAACCATTAATAGCCATTAATAACCATTAATAGGGGCTAGTTTAGCTCACTCAGCTAAATCGCTGGCTTTTAAAGCAGACCAAGCAGGCCAGCAGCACGGTTCGATTCCCGTACCAGCCTCCCCGGACAGGCGCCGGAATGTGGCGACTAGGGGCTTTTCACAGTAACTTCATTGAAGCCTACTCGTGACAATAAGCGATTTTCATTTCATTTCATTTTTCATACTCTTGTCTCACAAACTTCTATCAATCTCAGTTTTTATAGTTTCTATTGACAGAATCTGAACAGAGTTGCAGATTTCACTATCTTTTCTGTGAAGTGATTTCTGACATTGCTCCTGAACAGCCCAGTCTCAGTTAAACAAATAAATATCACTGATTTGGACATTTAAATGGTGACAATTGTTTTACTCTTAACTGGTTATGTAACAAAATTTCAAAAACATAATAATAATTTAAGTAAAACCCTGCGGAAGCTGGAAATGTGAAGTGAAAACAGAAAGTTGTGGAAATCCTCAGCAGGTTTGGCAGCTTCTGTGAAGAGAGAGAAAGAGAGTTAACATTTCCAATGCAATCTGATTCTTCTTCAGAACTGAGTATTTGCAGCATTGTGGTTTAATGTGACCAACATACTGAATGTGAACTTTGTGGTTCTTACAGATATCTGGCTGTAAATCTGATTTCAGACCTTCCTCTGAACACTTTGCAACCTCAGCTCATTGTCCTTCACTAAAGACCCGGATAGAAAATCCCGCCACAAGATGGCGGCGTCCGCCGGGTGACCCGGGGCCAGTCACCGGGCAGGAAGCCCCGCCCACTCCCTCTTCCCATACTAAGATGGCCGCCCAAGCGCTCCGCTCCAGGAACAAAAGAAACGCCTCCCTTTCCAAAGATGGCGCCCGGTAAAGCCAGACCCGGATTGCTCTCTTCCTATTGGTCAGTAGCCACCGTCAATCACTCCCCAGCCATTGTGCGTTGAAGCATGCGCAGTACGAGAATGAAGCTGGATTCAGGCGGGTGAGTGGAGGCCCGAAACCCCCCAATAAGACCCATTGGTTTTATTGTCAGTCTGCAGACAGGAGCTGGAGAACTGAACCCAGGCAGAGGAGAGGGAGAAAACTGGGAGTGGAGGAAAGAAATGGTGAGATGGGTTTGGATTTCAGCCCAGGGAGGAGGGAGAGTGTGTGGGACGGGGATTTACAGCTTTGGGGGAACAAGAGAGGGAAAAATGTTCCAGAGAAACTAGAATTGTCTGTTCAGAATTTCTATCCTGGACTGACAGTGATGGCTTTTGTAAACTCCTTTTACAGGATATTGGAAGCGGAAGATTGGCCGACAGAAAACTCAAACCAAATATCGAGATCTGACAGTCACTCAATTGTTTAGAACCTGAATATCACAGTCTTTGAATGTGGAAGGAGTAATGTTTGTCTGTTCAGTTTGTGGGAAAAGATTTTAAACATCAGTGTGATTGGAAAAGCACAGAGACGCACACATACAGTGAATGTTTCAGTGAACTGACTGTGGAAAGAGATTCCACCATTCACAGTGGGGAGAAACCGTACATGTGTTCTGTGTGTGGACGAGAGTTCAACTTGTCATTCAACCTGGAGAGACACAAGGACACCGGCACCATGGAGAAACCATGGAAATGTCAGGACTGTTGGAAGGGATTCAGTTACCCTTCTGAACTGGAAATGCATCGACGCAGTCACACTGGGGAGAGGCCATTCACCTGCTCCACCTGTGGGAAGGGATTCACTCAGTCATCCAGCCTGCTGACACACCAGTATGTTCACACAGAACAGACACCTTTCAAATGTTCTGAATGTGAGAAGAGATTTAAAAGCAAAAAGTATCTGTTGAGACACCAACGCATTCACAGTGAGGAGAAGCCATTCATCTGCTCCTTGTGTGGAAAGGGATTCACTGCTACATCAAACCTGCAGAAACACCAGCGAGTTCACACTGATAAAAGACCTTTTAAATGTCCAGACTGTGGGAAGTGCTTTAAAAGTTCCGGGGAAGTGACCTGTCATCAACGTGTTCACACTGACGAGAGACCATTCAGGTGCTCTCACTGTGGGACTGGCTTCAGGCGATCATCTGAACTTACTGTACATCAGCGAATTCACACTGGGGAGAGACCGTTTACCTGCTCTGTGTGTGGGAAGGGATTCATTCAGTCATATCACCTACTGAAACACCAACAAATTCACTCTGATCTAAAACCTTTTAAATGTTTTGTCTGTGAGCAGAGCTTTAAAAGCAGCAATGGTCTAGTAATGCATCAGCGGATTCACACTGGGGAGGGACCATTCACCTGCTCTGTGTGTGGGAAGGAATTCACTCAGTCATACAACCTGCTGAAACACCAACAAATTCATTCTGATATGAAACCTCTTCAATGTTTTGCCTGTGAGCACAGCTTTAGAAGCAGCAGTAGTCTAATGAAACACCAGCAAGTTCACACTGGAGAGAGATTGTTCATCTGCCCTGAGTGTGGGAATGGATTCACTGACTTACAGCTTATGCTGAAACACCAGCGACTTGATAAGTGTCTGCAGGGATTGGATTTGGCTGTTTTTGCTGCTGTCAATCAGATCCAGGACTGAATGTGTGGGTTAATACTGAGGTGTGTAAGAAACGCGCCACAGTCGCTCTCTTCCATGGTTCAGAGCTGCTAGATACAGACAGAAGGCTCCTTTACAACTGTGTTTAGAGGCGACAAGATTAATGATGAATGCTGGAAATTTAAGATTTTAGTCCGGGAGTCAGAGTTTACCCAAAAAGGGGGGTCCATGTCATTGATAATTTTGAAGAGTTTATGAAAAAACAACAGGTTAGATATGGTACACCAGCTAAATTGGCAGAAAATACATGTGACCCATAACAGTTGTATTTTTGATCCATGGATGATTAATGGACATGTATTTTTAAATCAAGCAGGATTAATGGACACATATCTTTACGTCAAGCAGGATTAATGGACACGTATCTTTAAATCAAGCAGGATTAATGGACGCGTATCTTTACGTCAAGCAGGATTAATGGACATGTATCTTTACGCCAAGCAGGATTAATGGACATGTATCTTTAAATCAAGCAGGATTAATGGACATGTATCTTTACGTCAAGCAGGATTAATGGACATGTATCTTTAAATCAAGCAGGATTAATGGACATGTATCTTTACGTCAAGCAGGATTAATGGACATGTATCTTTAAATCAAGCAGGATTAATGGACATGTATCTTTACGTCAAGTAGGATTAATGGACATGTATCTTTACGTCAAGCAGGATTTTTTTCTAAAAATAATTTTTATTCAAGTTTTTCAATAACAAATTTTCTCCCCACAATTTAAAACAAACAAGGCGTGTTTCCACACCAACACAAGAAAATAACTCACCCCCGCAAAATAAATAATAACAAAAAACCAACAGCAATACAAGACAGAAGAAAATAACAACATAGCAAACCCACCGCCGTAAAAACAAACCCCCTAACCATCCCCAAACCCCCCCCACCCCAAGTTGCTGCTGAGACCGACCACTCTCTACCCCTTCACCAGGAGGTCGAGAAAGGGCTGCCACCGCCGAAAGAACCCCTGTACCGACCCCCTCAGGGCAAACTTCATCCTCTCCAACTTGATGAACCCAGCCATGTCGTTGATCCAGGCCTCCGAACTCGGGGGCCGCGTATCCCTCCGCTGTAACAGAATCCTGCGCCGGGCTACTAGAGACGCAAAGGCCAGAATGCCGGCCTCTCTCGCCTCCTGCACTCCCGGCTCCGAAGCTACCCCAAAGATTACGTTAAGCAGGATTAATGGACATGTATCTTTAAATCAAGCAGGATTAATGGACAAGTGTCTTTAAGTTAAGCGGTAGAATTCAGAAGTTACTGGAGAGAATACTAGTTCCTGCTGGTTTGAATGCTGATTTCCGGAGCTGGAAGTGACAGTCTCCTCGGAATGGATTACTGATCCCGGATCAGGAGGGTGGTGATATCCGGGGCTGGAAGTGACAGTCTCCTCGGAATAATTTACTGATCCCGGATCAGGAGGATGGTGATATCCGGGGCTGGAGGTGACGATCTCCTCGGAATGGATTACTGATCCCGGATCAGGAGGATGGTGATATCCGGAGCTGGAGGTGACGATCTCCTCGGAATGGATTACTGATCCCGGATCAGGAGGATGGTGATATCCGGCGCTGGAAGTGACCGTCTCCTCGGAATGGATTACTGATCCCGGATCAGGAGGATGGTGATATCCGGAGCTGGAGGTGACGATCTCCTCGGAATGGATTACTGATCCCGGATCAGGAGGATGGTGATATCCAGGGCTGGAGGTGACAGTGTCCTCGGAATAATTTACTGATCTGGATTAGGAGGATGGTGATATCCAGGGCTGGAGGTGACAGTGTCCTCGGGATAATTTACTGATAAAAATTAGAGTACCTAATTTTTTTTTCCAATTAAGGGGCTATTTAGCCTGACCAAACTACCTATCCTGCACATCTTTGAGTTGTGGGTGTCAAACCCACACAGACATGGGGAGAATGTGCAAACTCCACATGGACAGTGACCCAGAACCAGGATTTATTTATCTATTTATTAGAAAGGAACAGATATTCAAGGTAATCCTTCCTATTGCCATCAGAAACCATGAAGTTATGGAATGAAGAACCTCTTATATGAGGAGCGGTTGAGGTCTCTGGGTCTGTGCTCGATGGAGTTCAGAAGGATGATGGGGGGATAGAATTCTAATAGTGCAGAAGGAGGCCATTCAGCCCATTGAGTCTTTATGGACCCTCTGAAAGAGCACCCTATCTCGGCCCATGCCTCCATCCTATCCCCCGAACCCTACTTCACCTAACATTTCACAGTAACTTAATTGAAGCCTACTTGTGACAATAAGCGATTATTATTATTATTAAGGGCCAATTTAGCAGGGCCAATCTACCTAACCTACACATCTTTGGACTATGGGAGGACACAGGAGCACCAGGAGGAAATCCATGCAGACACTGGGACAAAGTGCAAACGTCACAGACAGCCACCCAAAACTGGAATTGAACCTGTGGCGCTTTGAGGCAGCAGTGTTAACCCCTCTGCCACCATGCCATTCTCATTGAAACTTACAGAATAGTGAGAGGCCTGGATAGAGTGGACATGGAGAGGATGTTGCCACTAGTAGGAGAAACTAGAACCTGAGGGCACAGCCTCTGACTGAAGGGATGAACCTATCAAACTGAGATTAGGGGAATTTCTTCAGCCAGAGGGTGGTGAATATTCTCACTCTCTCTTTCTCACTCTCTCTCTTTCTCACTCTCTCTCTCTCTCTCTTTCTCACCCTCTCAGGGTAGCACAATAGTTAGCACTGTTGTTTCACAGCGCTAGGGACCCGGGATTGATTCCCGGCTTGGGTCACTGACTGTGTGGAGTCTACTCGTTCTCCCTGTGTCTGCGTGGGTTTCTTCCGGTTGCTTCAATTTCCTTCCATAAGTCCCTAAAGACATGTTTGTTAGGTGAAGTGGACATTCTTAATTCTCCATCAGTGTACCCGAACAGGCGCCGGAGTGTGGCGACTAGGAGATTTTCACAGTAACTTTACTGCAATGTTAATGTAAGCCTACTTGTACCACTAATAAATATTATTATTATGTGGTACTCTTTGCCACAGAAGGCTGTGGAGGCTAAATCGCTGGGTGTCTTTAAGACAGAGATAGACAGGTTCTTGTTCATAAGGGGATTGGGGGTTATGGGGAGGAGGCAGGAGAATGGGGATGAGAAAAATGTAAGCCATGACTGAATGGCAGAGCAGACTTGATGGGCTGAATGGCCTAATTCTGCTCCTATATCTTGTGGTCATTTTGTGGCTCATTGCTTGCTCGGATCTATGTTTAACCTTTACTCAGCTGCAGGTTTACATATGGGTCCTCAGATCCTCCCCACCCTCCTCACATTTTTCTTGTTCCAGGCTCTGTGCTCGAGACAAGTCCTTGGCAGAGAAAACAGGCCGACACTGTCCTGTGTTTGTCAACCCAGGAAGCTTTCTTCACGAGAGAGAGGGAGCTATTCCGAACAGAGGCAATACATTTAAGATTTTATAAGGTTCCTGGACAAGGACGTCTTACAGATCTCCCAACCTGGAGAAGGGAATATCCTTATTGACTGTTCACAACTGATTTCTGACTAACCCAGCTATTTCTAAGCTGTGAGCTTGTTTTCCTAATATCTTGATTATAAACTGTAGATAACAAACTAAAGCCACCAGAATGATCACAATCAGCAACACAAACCCTTGAGCTGTCATCACAAATAAAAGTAAAACATTTCCAGTAAAATGTGACAACCATTGACTCAGATTCATCCTCCCCACCTGCAGATCATCCCACACAATTCCAAATTATTGACATGCTGCAAATACATCATAAAATGTATTGTAAATATCAATTGAACAACAGTTCATGCACGGACTTAAAAAAAATTCTCCAGCTTGTCTGAATCTAGATTGGGCAGCACGGCAGCACAGTGGGTAGCACTGGAGCTTCACAGCGCCAGGGTCCCAGATTTTCTCAGTGACCCTCAGTCACCATCATTGAGACTAACTTTAAATTCCAGATTTTATAAATTGAATGGATTGGAGCCGATGTCCCCAGAACATTTTCCTGTCTCTCTGGGTGACTAATGCAGTGACATTGTCACTGGGTCAGTGTCTCCCCCACTGGTCTCTGAGGTTGTTTGGGGAGAGAAGCCGGAATTGACGGATAGCACTGACCTCTCACCTGGTACCTGACGATGTCCAGGGAATGATTGACAGCATCTCTGGGCCAATAGGGATGGGGAGGCGGGTCTGGAGGACCGAGCGGGAGTGACTGGTCCTCCAACCAATCCGAGTAAACGAGGGCCGGGCTGGGCTCGTTCGTGTGAGGCATGCGCAGTGATCAGAGGCATGCGCAGTGTGATTAATGGCGGCGCAGAGACGGTGCTTTCTCGGTTCGATAATCCGCAGAGGTGGGTATGGCGGAACCGGGGGGAGCTATGGATCAGGCGGGGGGTAGGAGAAGCTTTGTAAACATGTTATATGAACCACAAACCCATGAAAAACAACTTACTGATATCCGGGATGGTCCCCATCCTTTGCACAGAGGAAGGCCGCAGCTTTCCTCAATTACACACCCGGGTTAATGTCCGCCATCTTTGTCGGGGGGCCTCTGGTCGCAGGGCGGCGCATGCGCAATGCAGAATCGCCATCTTTGTTAGGGGCACTATTTTTGAAATTTACCCAGTAACAGAACAAATTGTTCATTAAACTGCTTCACTCTTTCACCTCCAATTTCTTATCGATGACGCCGAACAACGATTTCAGGCCAATGACAATCATTTGTATTCATATTGTGTCTTTAACAGAATAAATCTGTCTATAAAATCAAAAGGAAAGGATGATGGTTTCTCTAGCAGATAAACTAAAGACTAAAGTGGAGCCGGGCTCTGTAAATGAGGGGGAAATAGGTGGTTTTGGAAATGATGTGGCTATGTGGTCAAAAGCTGTCCTTTAGCCTCAGACAGTTAACAAGTAGAGGGATGGAGTTAGTGGTTAGAGAGTGAAGTTTGTGGTGGTGACTGGAGAGAATGTCTTCAGCCTTCCCAATGTTTAAAGGCCGGAAATTTCTGCTCCTGCAGCACTTGATGTCAGACAAGCCAGGACAGTGTGTGTGAGTTGGAGATGAACTAGGTGGTGATGATCTTCACTTGCACCTACTTCCCGAGTCCATCCAGACAGTGGAGGTTGATGGGTTAAAAAATTCTCTCAGAGTTCTGGTCAAGCTGTAGTTGTAGAAAATTTGTCTCTTTTACCCTCTGTTTCTTGCACCCCTCTCTCTCTCTGTCTCCCTCTCATCACCTCCCATCGATGCTAGATTATGTGTAATCCCAGATTGGGTGGCAGGATTCATTCCGTGAACAACATTAGTAAATCAGCCTGATTTTTATGACAATCCAGTAATTTTCACAGTCACTTTCCTCGTGCCGACCTCACAAATTACCAGATTCATTCAGCAGAATTTTACAGCTTGCCTTTGTGTTTCTGTGGGCTCTCTCTCACTTCCTTTTTCTTTTGAAATCTATATCACAGAATATTAGAAAGGGGAGGATTTGCAGTCGGGAAACTGAAACTAAAGATCACATCAGGATCTCATGGACGCGCCCAATCTATTGTAACCTGAATATCATCGGATTTTGAAGATGGAAGAAAATAGCACCATTCACAGTGAGGAGAAACTGTACACGTGTTCTGTGTGTGGACGAGGGTTCAATCGGTCATCTGGCCTGTCAAAACATAAATGTAGTCATGATGGGGAGAAGCCGTGGAAATGCGGGGATTGTGGGAAAGGATTCAGTTACCCATCAGAGCTGGAAATTCATCAGCGTGGTCACACCGGGGAGAGGCCATTCACCTGCTCGGACTGTGGGAGGGGATTTACTAAGTCATCCATCCTGCTGACACACCAGCGCACACACACTGGGGAGAAGCCATTCACCTGCTCTGACTGTGGGAAGAGATTCACTCAGTCATCCACTCTGCTGAAACATCAGCGAATACACACTGGGGAGAAACCATTCACCTGTTCTGTGTGTGGCATGGGATTCACTCAGTCATCCACCCTGCTGACACACCAGCGAATACACACCAGGGAGAAGCCATTTACCTGCTCTGATTGTGGGAAGAGATTCGCTCACCAATCCACCCTGCTGACGCACCAGCAGGTTCACACTAAACAGAGACCATTCATCTGCTTCGAGTGTGGGAAGGGATTCATTAATTCATCGCACCTGATGATACACCAAAGAGTTCACACTGACGAGAGACCTTTTAAATGTCTGGACTGCGGGAAGTGTTTTAAAACCTCACAGGAACTGGTCTCCCATCAACAGGTTCACACTGATGAGAAACCGTTCAGGTGCTCTCACTGCGGGACTGGGTTCAAACGATCATCTCACCTCACTGTACACCAGCGCACTCACACAGGAGAGACACCGTACGCCTGCTCCAAGTGTGGGAAGAGGTTCACTCAGTCATCCGCTCTGCTAAGGCACCAGCGAATTCACACGGAGAGAGATCGTTCATCTGCTCTGACTGTGGGAAGAGATTCATTCAATCATCCAACCTACTGACACACCAACACGTTCACACTGGGGAGAGACAGTTTACCTATTCCTAGTGTGGGAAGGGATTTACTCATCATCCACACTGCTGAGACACCAGTGAGTTCACTGGTAACTACAATGATTGAATTTCGTTGTTACTCACATTGAGAACTGAGCCCTGTTCATTGAGGTCTGTTTCTGCAGATGTTAATACACTTCAGACCAGTCATAAAGACTAATATTCTGGACAAAAATCAAATATGCCATCTTTGTGTTAAACATGCTGTATGGTGTATTTTTAATATCTGAAGGCTTTGAACGGCTTTAACCCTCCGATCTCCTCCATCCCCACCAACAACAAGTGTGAGGAGCTGATGGAGCTTCTTTCTCACTGAGATTGAGACAATCTGATCAGCTGCCTCTGCTGCTTCCTCCCTCTCACACACCCACTGGACCAAACTGTCTCTGAAGCTCCCCCTTGTCCAAGATCTGAACTCACACCTTTCTCCAGTTTCTCTCCTGTCCCCCATCAAACCCTCTCATTGCTCATCCTGTCCATGAGACCTGCCACTATCAAACCCTCTCATTGCTCATCCTGTCCATGAGATCTGCCCAAACCATCTCATTGCTCATCCTGTCCATGAGATCTGCCCGAACCCTCTCATTGCCCATCCTGTCCATGAGACCTGCCGCTATCAAACCCTCTCATTGCCCATCCTGTCCATGAGACCTGCCGCTATCAAACCCTCTCATTGCCCATCCTGTCCATGAGACCTGCCTAAACCCTCTCATTGCTCATCCTGTCCATGAGACCTGCCCAAACTCTCTCATTGCTCATCCTGTCCATGAGACCTGTCGCTATCAAACCCTCTCATTGATCATCCTGTCCATGAGACCTGCCCAAACCCTCTCATTGCTCATCCTGTCCATGAGATCTGCCCAAACCCTCTCATTGCTCATCCTGTCCATGAGACCTGCCCAAACTCTCTCATTGCTCATCCTGTCCATGAGACCTGTCGCTATCAAACCCTCTCATTGCCCAACCTCTCCATGAGACCTGCCCAAACCCTCCCATTGCTTATCCTGTCCATGAGACCTGCCCAAACCCTCCCATTGCTCATCCTGTCCATGAGATCTGCCCAAACCCTCTCATTGCCCATCCTGTCCATGAGACCTGCCGCTATCAAACCCTCTCATTGCTCATCCTGTCCATGAGACCTGCCTCTATCAAACCCTCTCATTACCCATCCTGTCCATGAGACCTGCCTCTATCAAACCCTCTCATTGATCATCCTGTCCATGAGACCTGCCCAAACCCTCTCATTGCTCATCCTGTCCATGAGACCTGCCGCTATCAAACCCTCTCATTGCTCATCCTGTCCATGAGACCTGCCACTATCAAACCCTCTCAATGCTCATCCTGTCCATGAGACCTGCCCAAACCCTCTCATTGCCCATCCTATCCATGAGACCTGCCCAAACCCTCTCATTGCCCATCCTGTCCATGAGACCTGCCCAAACCCTCTCATTGCTCATCCTGTCCATGAGACCTGCCCAAACCCTCTCATTGCTCATCCTGTCCATGAGACCTGCCGTTAACAAACCCTCTCATTGCTCATCCTGTCCATGAGACCTGCCCGAACCCTCTCATTGCCCATCCTGTCCATGAGACCTGCTGCTAACAAACCCTCTCATTGCTCATCCTGTCCATGAGACCTGCCCAAACCCACTCATTGCCCATCCTGTCCATGAGACCCGCCCAAACCCTCTCATTGCTCATCCTGTCCATGAGACCTGCCCAAACCCTCTCATTGCTCATCCTGTCCATGAGACCTGCCCAAACCCTCTCGTTGCTCATCCTGTCCATGAGACCTGCCCAAACCCTCTCATTGCCCATCCTGTCCATGAGATCTGCCCAAACCCTCTCATTGCTCATCCTGTCCATGAGACCTGCCCAAACCCTCTCATTGCTCATCCTGTCCATGAGATCTGCCCGCACCCTCTCATTGCCCATCCTGTCCATGAGACCTGCCCGAACCCTCTCATTGCTCATCCTGTCCATGAGACCTGCCGCTATCAAACCCACTCATTGCCCATCCTGTCCATGAGACCTGCCCAAACCCTCTCATTGCTCATCCTGTCCATGAGACCTGCCCAAACTCTCTCATTGCTCATCCTGTCCATGAGACCTGCCACTATCAAACCCTCTCATTGCTCATCCTGTCCGTGAGACCTGCCCGAACCCTCTCATTGCTCATCCTGTCCATGAGACCTGCCCAAACCCTCTCATTGCCCATCCTGTCCATGAGACCTGCCCAAACCCTCTCATTGCTCATCCTGTCCATGAGACCTGCCCAAACCCTCTCATTGCCCATCCTGTCCATGAGATCTGCCCGAACCCTCTCATTGCCCATCCTGTCCATGAGACCTGCCGTTAACTAACCCTCTCAATGCTCATCCTGTCCATGAGACCTGCCACTAACAAACCCTCTCATTGCTCATCCTGTCCATGAGACCTGCCGCTATCAAACCCTCTCATTGCTCATCCTGTCCATGCGACCTGCCCAAACTCTCTCATTGCTCATCCTGTCCATGTGACCTGCCGCTATCAAACCCTCTCATTGCCCATCTTGTCCATGAGACCTGCCCAAACCCTCTCATTGCCCATCCTGTCCATGAGACCTGCCCGAACCCTCTCATTGCCCACCCTGTCCATGAGACCTGCCCAAACTCTCTCATTGCTCATCCTGTCCATGAGACCTGCCCAAACCCTCTCATTGCCCATCCTGTCCATGAGACCTGCCCAAACCCTCTCATTGCTCATCCTGTCCATGAGACCTGCCCAAACTCTCTCATTGCTCATCCTGTCCATGAGACCTGCCCCCATCAAACCCTCTCATTGCTCATCCTGTCCTTGAGACCTGCCACTAACAAACCCTCTCATTGCTCATCCTGTCCATGAGACTAGCCGCTATCAAACCCTCTCATTGCTCATCCTGTCCAGGAGACCTGCCCAAACCCTCTCATTGCTCATCCTGTCCATGAGACCTGCCACTATCAAACCCTCTCATTGCTCATCCTGTCCATGTGACCTGCCGCTATCAAACCCTCTCATTGCCCATCTTGTCCATGAGACCTGCCCAAACCCTCTCATTGCCCATCCTGTCCATGAGACCTGCCCGAACCCTCTCATTGCCCACCCTGTCCATGAGACCTGCCCAAACCCTCTCATTGCCCATCCTGTCCATGAGACCTGCCCGAACCCTCTCATTGCCCACCCTGTCCATGAGGCCTGCCCAAACTCTCTCATTGCTCATCCTGTCCATGAGACCTGCCGCTATCAAACCCTCTCATTGCCCATCCTGTCCATGAGACCTGCCGCTATCAAACCCTCTCATTGCTCATCCTGTCCATGAGACCTGCCGCTATCAAACCCTCTCATTGCCCATCCTGTCCATGAGACCTGCCGCTATCAAACCCTCTCATTGCCCATCCTGTCCATGAGACCTGCCGCTATCAAACCCTCTCATTGCTCATCCTGTCCATGAGACCTGCCGCTATCAAACCCTCTCATTGCCCATCCTGTCCATGAGACCTGCCGCTATCAAACCCTCTCATTGCTCATCCTGTCCATGAGACCTGCCGCTATCAAACCCTCTCATTGCTCATCCTGTCCATGAGACCTGCCCAAACTCTCTCGTTGCTCATCCTGTCCATGAGACCTGCCCAAACCCTCATTGCTCTTCCTGTCTATGAGACCTGCCCCCATCAAACCCTCTCATTGCCCATCCTGTCCATGAGACCTGCCCAAACCGTCTGATTGTCCATCCTGTCCATGAGACCTGCCCAAACCCTCTCATTGCCCATCCCGTCCATGAGACCTGCCGCTATCAAACCCTCTCATTGCCCATCCTGTCCATGAGACCTGCCCGAACCCACTCATTGCTCATCCTGTCCATGAGACCTGCCGCTTTCAAACCCTCTCATTGCCCATCCTGTCCATGAGACCTGCCGCTATCAAACCCTCTCATTGCCCATCCTGTCCATGAGACCTGCCCAAACCCTCTCATTGCCCATCCTGTCCATGAGACCTGCCGCTATTTCCCTTTGCCCTTTTCCACTAAATCACTGATCACCTGACTCCCCATGTTATCTGATATTGTTAATGGTTCTGTCCCTCCCAGCGTTAAATTCACTCGCATCATCCAACCTAAAAACAAAACCCTTGACCCCATCATCCTGGCAACCTACCTCTCCATCTCCAATCTCCCTTTCCTTTCCAAAGTCCGTGTACTCGGTGTTCCCCAAGGATCTGTCCTCGGCCCCTCCTATTTCCCATCTACCTGCTGCCACTGGGTGACATCATCCAAAAGCACCGTGTTAGTTTTCACATGGACACGGACAACACCCAGCTCTACCTCACCCCAATCCCTCTCCATTCCTCCACTGTCACTAAATTATCAAATTGCTTATCCCACACCCAGTACTGGATGAGCAGAAATTTCCTCCAATTAAAAACACGGGAAGATCAAAGCCATTGTGTTCAGTCACCACCACAAATTCCATTCCCTAACTCCTGAGTCCATCCCTCTCCCTGGGAACTGTCTGAGGCTGAACCGCACTCTGCACAATCTCCATGTCAGATCTGACCCAAAGATGAGTTTCTGACCCCATATCCACACCATCACTAATACCAGATATTTCAATCTCCATAATGTCACCTGTCTCCACCCCAGACCCCAGCTCATCTGCTGCTAAAACCCTTATCCATGCCCCTGTTACCTTTAGACTTGATGATTCCAATACATTCCTGTCCAGCCTCTCCCATTCACCCCACACAGAAACGTGAGATCATCCCAAACTCTGCTGCCTGTGAGCTTTCTCACACCAAGTGCTGTTCACCATTCCCCCTGTGCTCACTGACCTACACTGGCTCCTTATGTAGCACAGCCTTGATTTTAAAATTCACATCCTCATGAGATTCACTAGGTTAATCCCAGAGCTGAAGGGGTTGGATTATGAGGAGAGGTTGAGTAGACTGGGACTGTACTCGTTGGAATTTAGAAGGATGAGGGGGGATCTTATAGAAACATTTAAAATTATGAAGGGAATAGATAGGATAGATGCGGGCAGGTTGTTTCCACTGGCGGGTGACAGCAGAACTAGGGGGCATAGCCTCAAAATAAGGGGAAGTAGATTTAGAACCGAGTTTAGGAGGAACTTCTTCACCCAAAGGGTTGTGAATCTATGGAATTCCTTGCCCAGTGAAGCAGTTGAGGCTCCTTCATTACATGTTTTTAAGGTAAAGATAGATAGTTTTTTGAAGAATAAAGGGATTAAGGGTTATGGTGTTCGGGCCGGAAAGTGGAGCTGAGTCCACAAAAGATCAGCCATGATCTCATTGAATGGCGGAGCAGGCTCGAGGGGCCAGATGGCCTACTCCTGCTCCTAGTTCTTATGTTCTTATGTTCATCCTTGTTTGCAAATCCCTTCATGGCCTCATCTCGCCCTATCTCTGTAATTTCCAGTTTCACAAGCCTCAGAGATATCAGCATTCTGCTCACTCTGGCCTATTTAGCATTCCCCATTTAAATTACTCCACCATCAGTGTCAGTGCCAAGGCAGGAAACTGTGAAATTCCCTCTCTAACCTCTCTGCCACTCCACTTCTCTCTCCTGATTAAAGATTGTTGTTAAAATCAGCCTCTCCAATTAAACTTTTAACCATCTGTTCAGATATTCTCCATGTGACTCAATGTCAATATTTTCTTTATGAAACCCCTTTGAAACACCTGGGGATGTTTTGTTACAGTAACTGTGTTGTATAAATACCAGTTGTTACTGTTTCACTGCAGCCAGTTTGCGCACAGTAAGATTCCGCAAACAGCAATCAGATCAGTGACCCATTAATCCAGTTGTTCGGAAACAAAAAGTAATTTTATGAGATATATATTTGTATTGGTAAATATTAGAAATAAGGTATAATTTTAGGTGGGTTGAATTTCATGTTTCTGTGCCTGGGACGGACCTAAAGTTAAACTCATGCTGGAAAAGGGTGTTTGTGTGAATGGGGGTTGGTTAAGTTCCAATTATGTTTCTATTGTGAAAGAGAGAGCTATGGGGTGAAGAATAAATACAGTTGCTTAACAACTAGAGGCCCTGGTGAGGAAAAAAAGTTTTCCTTTGTTCTTTAGTTTCAGTTGAAAGCAACAACAGTTTGATAGGAAGATAGAGAGGGAACATCTCTCTCAGCTTTGCTGTCTTTCGTTGTCTGAAAGTCACACAATAGACTAATGGTTAAGAAAGCCAGTGACAGAAATCTCAAGGACAGTTACTTAAGGAAACCAGAGAAATGAAAACGTATTTCCAGGGAGCCTGAAGTTATCGGAACATTGAAGAAAATAATAGTCAGCACTTTGAGATTTTGCGAAAGGTCCTTTATTTAACACAAAGTTTGTGGGGGGATTAGATAGACCAAAGTCATTCCGAATGCCCCCCCCCCCCCCTCTACAGAGGTAAGGCAAGCAATTTATATGTTACAGTAAGGAATATCTCGGACAAAATGCATTCTTCAGATAAGCAGAAAGACAGAAAAAAATAGCAGGCCTTGAGTTCCTCGCCTAAGAAAAATAATAATTGTCTTCTGTCAGCAAAACAGTGTGCAGCTGTGTGCTTATTTACATTGTATGACCTTCTGACTGTTTCATACAGAACCTCGACTAGAAAATAAGGCAAAAGATCCATCATGCTTTGACAAATGCCTATTTCCATGAAATATAGTCAAGCAGATGGTTAAAATGATCCCGAGTATTAAGGCAGCTAATCTGCCAACTAAACTCCCTTCTACAGGAACAAAAAGGAACTGGGAGCAGAACAGAAGTCACAGAACTGTAAAGGAACTGGCTACTGGAATGTCAGAAAGACACGTTATGTAGTTCTAAGGGTTGTGATATGTTACCACAGTTTGTAAGACATTAATTGAAATAATTGTGGAGTAATTAGTGACTGGATGTCGAGGTTGTATTTGTGTAAAAGCAGACAAGACAAATAAATCCGAAAACGGTTTGGTGTAAAACCTAGAATTGAGCCACTGATTTAGTGGAGCGGAGGCCCTGTTCAAAAGAGTCCGATGGACAATATGGAGTGGATTTCAGAATGCAAATTGCTAACAGAAAGAATGATAATAACTGAATATTTTTAAGAGTGTTTTGGGGATTAGAGTTTGGAAACTTTTACATGACAATCAGCTGGGGAGGTTTGAGGAGACATCCACTGACATTCACTTGGGATTTCTGGGTGGTGTGTGTATTTGACCACAGGCATCTTGTGTGTGTCACAGAGACTTTGATGTGTCGATGAGACCATTGTAGCTTCAAATGTACTTTTGTCACCCGTGTTAATTTAAAAACCTGTGTATACTTGTAAGGAAAGGGGGGAGGATAAAGAAGTATTGTGTTATAATCCATGTTTTCAAAGTTTAATAAATGGCTTTTTAAACTAATTAGTAGCCCTGTGATTCTTATTCCACGTTGATTTTTTTTTAAAAAGTAAAAGTTATGGTCTTTTGAGCTAGGGTTCCATTCTGGGATCTTCCCGTCCAGTTCCAACATCAACTGAGATCGGAACACAGGTGTTTTGGTGGTGTCAGTTAAACCATGAATGCTGGACCAGGAGATCTCCCCTGTGGACAGTGTGTGGAGCTGCTGAGCTCTCCTGAGATGAGAGTGGAGCTGATTGAGCTGTCGGGCCTGCAGTGAACCTGGGAGACCCGCTGTCTGGGATCTTTCCTCTTCATTCAGACTCCCAGCTGAAGCTGTCTCTGCAGTAAAATAATTAACTTTGGATATCAATCCCAATTACTAAGAAGTCTTAAAACACCAGGCGAAAGTCCAACAGGTTTGTTTCAAATCACTAGCTTTCGGAGCACTGCTCCTTCCTCAGGTGAATGAAGAAGTAGGTTCCAGAAACATGTAGATAGACAATCTGTAAAGACTTAATTATCTGCAAATGCTCGCATTCAAAGTATCGTCTTGCATCTTTGACTTTGTCGATATATATGTTTCTGGAACCCACCTCTTCATTCACCTGAGGAAGGAGCACTGCTCCAAAAGCTAGTGATTTGAAACAAACCTGTTGGACTTTAACCTGGTGTTGTAAGACTTCTTACTGTGCTCACCCCAGTCGAACGCAGCATCTCACATCATCTCTCCCTAATATCACTGAGGCTGTACCTACATCAGATGGACTGCAGCAGTTCACCAAGGCAGCTCACCACCACCTGCTCAAGGCAATTATGAATGGCAATAAATACTGGCCCAGCCAGCGACTGCAGCATAAAATTAATGAATTTTTAAAAAGCAAAAACATTGCAGATGTTGAAATATCAAAATATAAAGAGGAAATGTTGGACACACTAATCAGATGAGACCGCATCTGTAGAGAGGAAGGAACAGAATTATACGTTCCGGTCTGATCTGCGATTACCCTCCAATAAAACAGCTATCGAATGGTGCCCATAGTTCCCACAGTCCCCCGCGGCCCAAAAACTGCTCGATCCAACTCGCTCATTGCCCAGATGCTGAGTGCGCATGCTCCAGGGCCAGACAGCCGCAGAGCATTGTGGGTAGCTCCTCTGTTCCGAGTCGGAAGGAACCGGGAAGAAGTGGTGCAGATGGGCTGCAGTAAACTGGTAAAGATATGGCATCCCAGGGGAAGTGATGGAGCCAGGTCTGGACAGGGAGAGTTTCTCAACTCCTCAGTGAACACCTGTGGTGAGATAACCACTGTAGTTATGTGTACTGCAGTAGGGGGATGTATGCCGGTACCTGTAATACAGGTTCCTCCGGTCAGCCCCTGCCGGCTAGCTCCGCCCACAGGGAGCTTATGTATAAATGTATGAGAGCTGCTCAGACCCTCAGTCTACAGTTGCGGATGGAGGGACAACATCGTACAGCAATAAAGCCTCTATTGTACTAGTCTCTCGGCTTTGAGTATAATTGTTAGCGCCACAATTTATTGCTGTACGATTTCCCAGTCACCATGGACATCAGAATCAAGCCTGACCGTCTGCAGCTGGATCCACATTCGCCTCACGCCAGAAAAGACTTTGATCACTGGCTCGCAGTCTTCGAGGCCTACATCTCTTCAGCACACCCTCCCCCGACGGAGGCTCAGAAAAAGCAACTCCTGTACTCCAGACTTAGCTCCAGCGTCTTTCCGCTCATTCGAGATGCGACCGACTACACCGCAGCTATGGAACTGCTCAAGGAGAATTATGCACCATCGACGAACACCCTGTTTGCGAGGCATCAACTTTCTACTCGCGTCCAGCAGCCGGGTGAGTCGATTGAGGACTTCTGGAGGGCCCTTATACCTCTGGTACGAGACTGCGACTGCCGGGCCCTCACAGCCGCGGAACATTCTGATTTACTCATGCGCGATGCCTTCGTTACAGGCATTGCATCGGACCCCATCCGGCAACGACTGCTGGAAGGGGTCGCCCCTGACCTCGCGGCCGCAAAGGCCCTGGCGCTCTCCATGACGGCCGCCTCCCGTAGTGCGCACACTTACTCCGCTAGCCACTCGGCCCACCCGTCCTACCCCTCGTGGACCCCGCAAACGGCTCCCCAGGCCCATCCGTCCCACCCCTCGTGGACCCCGCAAACGGCCCCCCCAGCAGCCGCCCCCGCGCACTATGCCTGCGCTGCCCGCCGCACCGCACCCCCTGGGGGTCCCCACTGTTACTTCTGCGGCCAACAGAAGCACCCTCGCCAACGCTGCCCGGCCCGCACAGCGACCTGCAAAGCTTGGGGAAAGAAAGGCCACTTTGCAGCGGTGTGTCAGTCCCGGACGGTCGCCGCTATCGCGCCGCCGGTCCCCACGCCTCAGCCGCTCCCTCAATGGGACCCGCCGTCCGCTTCCCCCGACCCCACGTGCAATTAGTGGGCGCCGCCATCTTTTGCCGCCCCGCCACGTGCGCCCCATGGGCGCCGCCATCTTCATCCACCACAGCCATGTGCGTTCCATGGGCGCCGCCATTTTGTTCCGACCCCATAACGTGCGCTCCATGGACGCCGCCATTTTACCCACAGGTACTGCGGATGCCGCCATCTCGTCTCCAGGGGCCGCCATCACGGGACACGGGTCGCTACCGCTCCTCGTCGGACTCATCTGACTCAACCACCGACCAACCACTGCTCGCCTCCGTTACGCTCGACCAGTCCCGTCCTCGCAACCTGGCACCCTCTTCCACATCGGTGCTGGTCAACGGCCATGTGACCTCCTGCCTCATCGACTCCGGGAGCACCGAGAGCTTCGTCCACCCGGACACGGTAAGGCGCTATTCCCTTGCGATCCATCCCGCCGACCGGCAGATCTCCCTAGCCTCCGGTTCCCACTCTGTCCCGATCCGGGGTTTCTGCCTGTACAGGGTGTGGAATTCGACCGTTTCCGTCTGTACATTCTCCCCGACCTCTGCACTTCACTCCTACTAGGCCTGGATTTCCAGTGCAATCTCCAGAGCCTCACCCTCAAATTCGGTGGACCCCTACCTCCCCTCACCGTTTGCGGCCTCGCGACCCTCAAGGTCGAGCCCCCCTCCCTCTTTGCCAATCTGGCTGTGGATTGCAAGCCCGTCGCCACCAGGAGCAGACGGTACAGCACCCAGGACAAGGCCTTCATCAGGTCCGAAGTCCAGCGGCTGCTTCGGGAGGGTATCATCGAGGCCAGCAACAGCCCTTGGAGAGCCCAGGTGGTAGTGGTTAAGACCGGGGAGAAGCACAGGATGGTCGTGGACTACAGCCAGACCATCAACCGGTACACGCAGCTCGACGCGTACCCCCTCCCCCGCATTTCTGATATGGTCAATCAGATTGCACAGTACCGGGTCTTCTCTACTATTGACCTGAAATCCGCCTACCACCAGCTCCCCATCCGTAAATTGGACCGTCCCTACACTGCCTTTGAGGCGGACAGTCGTCTGTACCAATTTCTGAGGGTTCCCTTTGGCGTCACGATTGGGGTCTCGGTCTTTCAGCGAGAAATGGACCGAATGGTTGACCGGTACGGATTGCAGGCCACCTTCCCGTACCTCGACAATGTCACCATCTGCGGCCATGACCAGCAGGACCATGATGCCAACCTTTATAAATTCCTCCACACCGCATCTCTCCTTAATCTCACGTACAACAAGGAGAAATGCGTGTTCCGCACAGACCGCTTAGCCATCCTTGGCTACGTAGTCCAAAACGGACTACTGGGGCCCGATCCCGACCGTATGCGCCCCCTCATGGAGCTCCCAATTCCCCACTGCCCCAAGGCCCTCAAACGCTGCCTTGAGTTTTTCTCTTATTACGCCCAGTGGGTCCCGCAATACGCAGACAAGGCCCGGCCACTTATCCAGTCCACACATTTTCCCCTCTCGGCCGAGGCACAACAGGCCTTCGCCTGCATTCGATCTGACATAGCCAGGGCGGGGATGCACGCCGTAGACGAGACTCTGCCTTTCCAAGTAGAGAGCGACGCTTCAGATGTCGCCCTTGCCGCCACGCTGAATCAGGCCGGCAGACCCGTGGCATTCTTTTCATGCACCCTCCACGCCCCCGAAATTCGGCATTCCTCTGTCGAAAAGGAAGCCCAGGCAATCGTTGAAGCGGTGCGGCACTGGAGGCATTACCTGGCCGGCAGGAGATTCACTCTCCTCACTGACCAACGGTCGGTAGCCTTCATGTTCAACAACACGCAGCGGGGCAAGATCAAGAATGACAAAATCTTGCGGTGGAGAATCGAGCTCTCCACCTTTAACTACGAGATCTTGTATCGCCCCGGCAAGCTCAACGAGCCCCCAGACGCCCTCTCCCGAGGTACATGTGCCAGTGCACAAGTGAACCAGCTCCGTGCCTTGCACGACAGCCTTTGCCATCCGGGGGTCACCCGCTTGTACCATCTGATCAAAGCCCGCAATCTGCCCTACTCCGTCGAGGAAGTACGGACAGTCACCAGAGACTGCCAGATCTGTGCGGAGTGCAAGCCGCACTTCTACCGGCCAGATCGCGCGCGCCTGGTGAAAGCATTCCGCCCCTTTGAACGCCTCAGCGTGGACTTCAAAGGGCCCCTTCCCTCTACCGACCGCAACACCTACATCCTTAGTGTGGTCGATGAATTTTCTAGGTTCCCATTTGCCATCCCATGCCCAGATATGACGTCTGCCACCGTCATCAAGGCCCTGGATTCCATTTTCGCCCTGTTCGGTTTCCCCGACTATATCCACAGTGACAGGGGATCCTCATTCATGAGCGATGAGCTGCGTCAGTTCCTGCTCAGCAGGGGTATCGCCTCCAGCAGGACGACCAGCTACAACCCCCGGGGAAACGGGCAGGTAGAGAGGGAGAACGGGACGGTATGGAGGGCCGTCCAGCTGGCCCTACGGTCCAGGAACCTCCCAGCCGCTCGCTGGCAGCAGGTCCTCCCTGACGCGCTCCATTCCATTCGGTCGCTACTGTGCACCGCAACTAACAGTACACCCCATGAACGTGTTTTTGCCTTCCCTAGGAAGTCCACATCCGGAGTGTCGCTCCCGACTTGGCTCACGACTCCGGGCCCAGTCCTTCTCCGTAGGCATGTACGGCACCACAAGGCGGAACCCCTGGTGGACAAAGTACGCCTTCTCCACGCCAACCCTCAGTATGCCTACGTGGAGTTCCCCGACGGCCGCCAGGACACAGTCTCGCTCCGGGACCTGGCTCCCTCAGGTGCCGATCCCATGCCCACACCCCTTCCTGCGCCAACCCCAGCGCCCCCCTATTCGTCCCCATCAGGTCCATCCCTCATCCCCCTGCCCACCCTGGAGGACATGGAAGATTTCGGCTTGCTCTCGGAGTCATCCCGCCAGCAGCCAGCACCAACACCGCCAGCACCTGCACCATCGGGTCCATCACCGCCTGTGCCGACGTCACCACCACAGCTACGTCGATCACAGCGGAACGTCCGACCACCGATTCGGCTCAACCTGTAACCTGCTAACCGGATGGACTCTTGATTTTCCTTGTTGGACCCTCTTGTAAATAGCATCCTTTGTATTAGAGTTACATGTCACCCCCGCCGGACTCATTTTATACAGGGGGTGAATGTGGTGAGATAACCACTGTAGTTATGTGTACTGCAGTAGGGGGATGTATGCCTGTACCTGTAATACAGGTTCCTCCGGTCAGCCCCTGCCGGCTAGCTCCGCCCACAGGGAGCTTATGTATAAATGTATGAGAGCTGCTCAGACCCTCAGTCTATAGTTGTGGATGGAGGGACAACATCGTACAGCAATAAAGCCTCTATTGTACTAGTCTCTCGGCTTTGAGTATAATTGTTAGCGCCACAACACCGCAAACCCTAAATAAGATCCTGCGGTAGCGAGTTTGTGGATCCGGGTCCTGAGCCTGAGATCAGGGCCAGGTGAACGGCCGCCATGATGGTTCAGCGAAAGGAAGAGCGCATGCGCTGGCGTCTGGGTAACGTAAGAGAGAATGGGCTGAACTTTCAGGGTCTCTTTTCCAACTGGATCCTAGTGCCCTAATTATATTATATCAGAATAGTTTTAAATTGTTAATTAGCGGCATTTTGGTTGGCACTGCTGCCTCACAGCAACAGAGACCCGGATTCGAATCCGAGCTTGGGTGACTGTCATGAAGTTTGCACGTTCTCCCCGTTTCTGTGTGGATTTCTTCCGGTGGTCTGCTGTCCTCCCACAACCCAAAAATCTACAGGATAGGGTGGGGGAGTGGAGATAGGGTGGGGGAGTGGACTTAGGCAGGATGCTCTTTCAAAAGGTCAGCTTTGCTGCACAGAGGGGTCTGGGCCAGTCAGAGCGGAGGGTCTCCTCCTGGATCTGTTTAAAACACCAATTTGTAGATCCAGATGGGAGGCACATGAGTAGAGGATATAGGGCTTCCTCTGGCTGCTGGACCCTCTCCGTAGTCTTGTACATGTTTAGGTGGCCCTGGAGCAGGAACATGAGGTGTCCATCAGTAAACTACACGGAAAACAACATTCTGGTTTAGTTAAAAAGTTTTCCTTGTTTCTGTTGTGATTTTGCCACCTTTTACTTTGATTGGGCAACATATTTGGACAAATAAGAGAGAGAAGAATATTCCATATAAATACGAATTATTTGTTCTGAATTTCTATCCTGGGCAGACAGTGATACTGACACAGTAAATTCCTTTTACAGGGGTTTGGAAGGAGAGGATTTGACACATTCATTATGAGTTGACCATCACCAGCCTTTGCCCACACATTGTTCAGTGAACTGACTGAAAAGAGCTTCAACTATTATACAGCCTTAAAAAAAAATCACATCATTCACAGCAGGGAGACACCGTACCATTATTCTCTTGTGTCCACGAGGCTTTAACTGATTATCCAATCTAGTGACACCATGGTGAAACCGTGGAAATGTGGGGACTGTGGGAAGGATTTCAGCTCCCCATCTGCACTGGAAACTCATAAACGCAGACACACTGGAGAGAAGTTGTTCACCTGCTCCACCTGTGGAAAGAAATTAATTTCAGCAGTCAGCCTAACGACACACCAGCGAATTCACACTGGAGAGAAACCGTATGATTGCTCTCAGTGTGGGAAGAGCTTCCGGTGTTCATCCCACCTCACTGAACATCTACGGGTTCACACTGGGGAGAGACCATTCCACTGCTCTGAGTGCGGGCAGAGATTCACTTGTTCTTCCCACCTCACTGATCACAAGCGTGTCCATACTGGTGAGAGGCCGTTCATCTGCTCCGTGTGTGGGAAGGGATTTATTAAATCGGCACACGTTCTTAGACACCAGCGTGTTCACACTGAAGAGAGACCGTTCATCTGCACTGAGTGTGGGAAGAGTTATACTAATCCATATAATCTCCGGGATCACCAGCTAGTTCACACTGGGGAGAAACATTTTACCTGCACTGAGTGTGGGAAGGGATTCGCTTTGAAATCGCAGCTTAGGAAACATAAGGTTGTTCACACTGATGAGAGACCATTCCAATGTTCTGACTGTGAGAAGAGATTTAAAAGCGGAAGCGATTTGACAAAACACCAGCGAATCCATTCCGGGGAGAAGCCGTTCACCTGCCCCGTGTGTGATAGAGGATTCACTCGGCCATCCAATCGTCTGAAACACCAGAGAGTTCACATGTGATCACAGGGATTGGATTCCTACACCCAGGAATGAACCATGTTCATTCTGACAGTTCAAATTTATTTCCCTTAATGTTAAACTCCAGTCCTGTTAAAGGGATTAAAAGAATGGACATGAATTGCATTAAATGGACAGTGTTGGAATCCTTCATTTCTCTAAGGTAAGAGGAGATTGATTGATGTCCTCTTACCGACTATTCCATTGTTGGGTCTTTTCTCCTTTGTTAATGGAAGACTTGTTTTTATATAGCGCCTCTCACAACTTCAGAATGTCCCAAAGTGCTTTACAGACAATGAGGTTCTTTTGAAATGTAGTCACTGTTGTAATGTAGGAAATGCAGCAGCCAGATTGTGTACAACAGGCTCCAACAAACACAAATAATATGCTGGAAATACTCAGCAGGTCAGGCAGCATCTGTGAAGCAAGAAAGTGAGTTCAAAACAGAACTATGATTATGAGCAGTTCACCCGAGAGAACTTCCTCCTTCAAAATATCATCAGCAGAACCTTTATGTCCAGCTGCAAGAACAGATGGGGTTATACTGGAAGGTGCCTCCGAAAAACAGTGCTGTATTCCCTCAATACAGTATTCCCACAGTACCGTGCTGTATTCCCTCAATACAGTATTCCCTCAGTACAGTGCAGTATTCCCTCAGTACAGTGTTGTATTCCCTCAGTACACTGCTGTATTCCCTCAGTATAGTACAGTATTCCCTCAGTACAGTGCTGTATTCCCTCAGTACAGTGCAGTATTCCCTCAGCACAGTGCTGTATTCCCTCAGTGCAGTGCTGTATTCCCTCAGTACAGTGCTGTATTCCCTCGGTACAGTGCTGTATTCCCTCAGTACAGTGCAGTATTCCCTCAGCACAGCGCTGTATTCCCTCAGTACAGTGCTGTATTCCCTCAGTACAGTGCTGTATTCCCTCAGTACAGTGCTGTATTCCCTCAGTACGGTGCAGTATTCCCTCAGTACAGTGCTGTATTCCCTCAGTACAGTGCTGTATTCCCTCAGTACAGTGCAGTATTCCCTCAGCACAGTGCAGTATTCCCTCAGTACAGTGCTGTATTCCCTCAGTACAGTACTCCCTCAGTACAGTGCTGTATTCCCTCAGTACCGTGCTGTATTCCCTCAGTTCAGTGCTGTATTCCCTCAGTACCGTGCTGTATTCCCTCAGTACAGTGCTGTATTCCCCCAGTACAGTGCTGTATTCCCTCAGTGCAGAGCTGTATTCCCTCTATACAGTACGGTATTCCCTCACTACAGTGCTGTATTCCCTCATTTGGTCACACCTGGTGTTGGCTGAACAGGTATTAGTGTGAATATGTACACACGCAGCCGAGTTTGGTATATCTGGTGCTCTGGTAGTTCTCGGTAGTGGAGGTTAAGGGTTTTGGACATTAGATGAAATCTCTGATCGAGTATAAGATAGATAAAATCCTCTCCTTAAAGCCTTCCGCTCCATTTTTTCACTCTCTTCTGCCCCCAAGTCTTGTGTTAGCCCAGACCAGTGGCAGCTTCACTTCCCTGAAGAACATTAGTGAACCTGTTTGGTTTTGATGACAACCCAGCAGTTTTCATGGTCACTTTTCCCTCGTGCCAGCCCCCAAATGACCAGATTCATTCAGCTCACTTTCATAACTTGTTTTTGTGGGTTCTCTCTCACTCCCTTTTATCTGTTTCAAATCAATCTGAGTGTTAGAAGAGGAAGATTTGCAGTCGGGAAACTTGAACCTCACATCAGGATCTGGCAGAGTCGCCCAACTCATTGTAAGATCAATATCATCAGATTTTGAATATGGAAGGAAAAAGCACCGTTAACAGTGGACAGAAACCATACACGTGCTCTGAGTGTGGACAAGGCTACAGACGATAATCTGGCCTGTTGAAACACAAGCACATTAACACTGGAAGGAGACCATATACATGTGGGGCTGGGAAGATATTCAAATACCCATCTGAACTAGAAGCTCATCGGGGCAATCACACTGGAGAGAGGCAGTTCACCTGTCCCGTGTGTGGGATGGGATTCACTCATTCATCCAACCTGCTGAATCACCAGAGACGTCACACCGGGGAGAGGCCGTTCCTCTGCTCTGACTGTGGGATGGGATTAACGCATTCATCCAACCTGCTAACACACCAGCGAGTTCACACTGGGGAGAAGCCGTTCCTCTGCTCTGACTGTGGGATGGGATTCACTCATTCATCCAACCTGCTGAATCACCAGAGAGTTCACACCGAGGAGAGGCCGTTCCTCTGCTCTGACTGTGGGATGGGATTAACTCATTCATCCAACCTGCTGACACACCAGCGAGTTCACACTGGGGAGAAGCCGTTCACCTGCTCTGAGTGTGGGAAAAGATTCACTCTTATCTAGCCTGCGGAAACACCAGCACAGTCACACTGCGGAGAAGCCGTTCACCTGCTCCGAGTGTGGGGAAGGATTCACTCATTTATCCAAACTGCGGAAATACCAACGCAGGTCACACTGATAAGAAACCTGTTTGAATGCTCACCTCCAGGAAGTTTATAGAAATCCGGGAGAACTGATATCCCATCAACGTAATCACACCGACAAGAGACCGTTCATGTGCTCTCATACAGGACTGGGTTCAGGCGATCATCTCAACTCACTGTACACAGTGAGCAGATGCTGGAGACAGGCTGTTCACCTGCTCAGTGTGTCGGGAGGAATTTATTTGTTTGTCCAATCTGTTGACACATCAGTGAGTTCACATGTAATTACTGTGATTGGATTCTGCTGTGAATAACATCCAGGACGGGATTGTGTCAATGGGTCTGTTTCTGCTGATGCTAATATATTCCTCCAGCTCACTGAGGGGTTAATATTCTGAATAAAGAATAAATGAATCAGCTTTCTGTTAAACATAGTGTGACAGGTCTTTTTAATGTCTCCAACATAAGTTTGAAGTGCGGTCCCTCTCCTGCCTCCTCCATCTTCACCTCCAGGTATGAGGAGCTCGTGGAGCTTCTTTGTCACTGAGATTGAATCTGATCAGCTGCTACCCACTGGGTCAAACTGTCTGTAAACATCATCCTTCCCTGAGCCCTGACCAGCCATGTTTCTTTAGTTTTTCCCTGATCTCTCCTCTTGCCCTCTCAGACCTCACCTTGTCCATGAGACCCACCTCATGTTCCCGTGACACTATCCTCACTAAATTGCTGACCACACACGTTCCCCATGTGAGCTAATTGTTAGGACAGCACGGCGATGCAGTGGTTAGCACTGCTGTCTCACGGTGCTGAGATCCCAGGTTCGATCCCGGCTCTGGGTCACTGTCAGTGTGGAGTTTGCACATTCTCCCCGTGTTTGTGTGGGTTGCGCTCCCACAACCAAAAGATGTGCAGGGGAGGTGGATTGGCCATGAATTGGGTACTCTAATTTTTTGTTTAATTAACTAATTGCTTTCACTCTTCCCTCACTTCACTGCCTGTCTCAGTCTGCAAAACTGCCAACATCACCCCCTCCTTAATGAACCAGCCCTTGATCCCACCCTTTGTGCAAACTACCTCCCCATCTTCAACCTCCCTTTCCTCTTCAAAATCATTAAATATCTTGGAAATTGCATTCTGAGAGAAAACATGCATTAAAAAACAAACAGCAAAAGTTGTGATAAATTTATAAAAAGGAAAAGAGCAACTGGATTGGGCACTGGTCCCTTAGCCGGTGAGACTGAGCAATCAATAATGGGAATGAAGGAAATGGCCGAGAATCTGAACAACTATTTGTAACTGTTTTCGCAGTAAAAGACGCAAAATATAGTCAGAGAAAGTTTACTGGGCTGTTTCTTGGATGAAGGGATTGTCCACTGAGGAAAAGGTGGGCCTATATTCAGTGGACTTTCGGAGAATGAGAGGTGATCTTATTGAAGCATAAGATTCTGAGGGGCCTCGACAGGGTCTCTTCTGAGATAATGTTTCCCCCTCGTGTGGAAATTTCAAACTGGAGACTCTGTTTCAACATAAACAGCCTCCCGTTTAAAAGCGAGGCGAGGAGGAATTTCTTCTCCCATTCGTTTTTTGGAATTATCTTTCCACAGAGGGCAGTGATGGCTGCATCACTGAACTTACTTAAAGCTGAGTTAGACAGACCTTTGATCAAAAGAGAGTCAAGTGTAATGGGAGTGAGGCAGGAAAGTGGAGATATGGCCACAGTCAGACATAATCAGATCAGCCTTGATCTAATTGAATGGCTGAGCTGCTGAACAGGCAAAATAACTTCTACTTCTTACAACCTTCTGAAAAGAAAGGTCCTGCAGTTTGTTTCAATAATTTCATGTTTTAATTATGTATCACCATCAGTAAAGTACATGATCTGGAATATCCATAAGAATACAATACTGAAAATTATTTAACAAAGAGGATCAATTCAGTCATTGCACATTCTGAGGAACCAGTGAGCTCACATAACACAGGCGTCAATATTGCAGTGATCACTGCACTGTGGGGCACTCTCGATTCAACACGAATTTCCATTTTCCTGTTACCTGGTGGATTGTAGTGTGTCTGTCAATTTGGGATTCTGTATTTAGTTCCTAATTTTATTGATTGACCCTCTAACCCCAGTCTCCATGCCATCACACCAAATGAATAATTAAAACTAATTGTGACTTAAAATGGAGATGTGTATACCCAGCATTCCCTGCAGTGATGAATGTCCCCTATCTGCATCATGGGAGGCTAATGTGCACCATGGGAGGGTTCATTCTTGGAGCATGCACAAGCTGAGTGATGGTGAAGGAGAGATGCTTTTTTTTCTCCCCTTTGAATCTGCTAAGTGGTATCAGAGAAAGCGATATGGAGGAATGGTGGAGCAGGAGATGGGCGCAGAAGGTTCAGTAACACTTAGCATTGGCAGCAAATCTGGAATAATACCCGACAGACCCGATGTTTGCAACTCCAGGGCTCCTTCTCCAGATCAGGGTCAGGTTAACGGCAGTCATTTTGTTTCAACAGGGAGCAGACCGCATGTGTGGCCATCTTCGTGATACAACATAGGGCGGGGTTTCAGAGTCCCAGAGACCAGTCATTGATTTTATTGTCAGTCTGCAGATAGGAGCTGGAGAATTGCACCCAGACGGGTGGCAGGGAGTAAACTGAGAGTGGTGGAAAGAAATAGAGGAGATGGTGAAATAAACACAGAATATGCTGGAAAAGCTCAGTCGGGCTGGTAGTATACGTGGAGAGAGAAACAGTTCCGAGTCTAATGTGACCCTTCTCATGAAGAAGAATGAGAGAGAACGGTTGGTCCTCCAACCAGAGTGGTTCAGGGGTGGGGCTGAGCCAGAGCTCCTTCATTGGCTGAGCATGAACATTGCCACACTTTGTGCTGAATAAAGCTGATGACCGTTAACCTGGGTGTCACCGGAAAAAAGCTGCCGGCGGTTTACACCCAGGAACAGGAGCTTCGGATTTTCAGAACAGGAATTCCTGGAAACGCGCTGTAGCTCCTTCTGTACCTGGAGATCCAATGTCTGTTCTAGATTTGTTCCAGCGGTTAGCAGACTCCTGTGAACTCCATCATCTGGTATTTTAATGCTGACTTGCACAAATTTATTTTAAATGGGTTTATTTTAAACCCAGCCTCAAAGTCATTGATTCAAGACTGACACACAAAGCTGCTACATGATCACTGAATAGTTATCACATGTATTTTTCAGTTGGGGAAAACCTGCTGTTTCACCTTCAGCCAGAAAAAGGTCAGAGTTTTACACCAATCTCTGATCTGACAGCACATTTCCAGCATTCACCGTTGTTCTTCCTGACTCTGAACACAATTGTAAAGGAGCTTCTGTTCCGTGCCTCGAAGCTCGGAACCATGGAAGAGAGCGGCTGAGACATATTTCTTACACGCCTCAGGATTAACCCACACAGGGACTTTACTGTCAGTGAAGAGAGATGAGAAAGACCAAAGTGTGATTTGTCCCTCTCAGTCTGACCCTGAAGGACTGTGTCCAGGCTGAAGTTCTGTTCCTGCCGTGTGATCCTTCCCCAGATTGTCCTTTCTGAGCTCCAGACAGGTGATGTTCAACACTCAGGCAGGAAAGAGAAAAATCTACAACAATGTGTTTAAAACAAAGCTGATTTATCTCACATTTATCCAGAATATTAAACTCCAGCACAATTACAGGGATTATTAGCACCAGCAGAAGCAAACGCCATTGGATCGGACTTTACTAACATCAGCAGGAGCAGATTGTGAAAAGATTTGTTGGGTTCACTTCAGTTGATAGTTTCAAAATCACTGGTTTTATTGTGACTATCATTTTGTATGCTGAATCAATATGTCCTTGAGCATTTTCTGCTAAAATTGATGGAAGCCATTTTAACAAAAACTAAACCAGTATAATTGGAAACTAACCAGATCAATGAAACAGACAGCCTTAATCGTGAAACAATTAAACAATAAGTAATTCATGAACAGATATGTTGGAACGGTAATTTGGAACACAAGTTTATAACTTTTACAATTATGAACATGTTATTAACACTTCATTAATACAGACTCTTAAAGTGCTGTGGGACTTAAGATTCTTGTGTACTTAAAAAGTGATAACATAACTTAGTTGAAGGAACATGTCTTAAATGTAAATGACAGTCAGCTATGTTAAATAATCATTGGTTGTCACGCAGCCTCCCTCAAAATAAGAGATAAAGCTGAGAAGAAGCATTGTCTTAAAGCTGAGACAACATGCGGAATTAGCTAAAACCAAAGGACTCTTTTATTTCATTATAGACAAGCTGTAGACCAACTGGCTATTTTCCAAACAATTGGCTACAGTGGGCTTTCAACATTTTAATTTGCAATGATTTGAGGATTTCAGGAATATTGGCTTCTAAATATTGGGTCAAGTTAGAAGTTCAAAGCCTGGAATACAGTATGTTTTGCTGCAGTGTCATGGTTTCAAAATGATTTTGTTTTGCTTCTTGGAAAAAGCGTGTGAAATTGGCCAGAATAATGTGGATTGACTGGGGACGTCCCTGGGGAGTTAATGTACTTTTTCAGCCTGCTGAGGTCATTCTTTTTTCAGCTTGGGGAGATGAGGTCATTGCTGCGTGAGGCCAGGAAAGGCAGAGAGGCAAACGTGGAGAAGTTTGAGAGAGAGGAGTTGAATCCTGATCTGCCTGATTCTGTGTCCACAATTCTTTCCACGGTGGATAGTTTTATTTTAAAGAGCAGAGCAGACTTTTCTGATGACAAGGAAGAGGCTGAAACCACCTGGTTGAAGCAGCTATTTGAAGATATTCAGCCACAGTCCAAAGGGGTGTCAACTGGAGCCAAATCTGTTTACAAAGCAAGTGTTACTCTCTGCCCTGCTAATTTTTAGATGGATTATGAGCTGTATGTTTCTTTTCTTGTTGTTTAATAGGAAATTGTATAGTTGTGTTAAGGGGTAATTGGAAACTGTTTTTTTTGGGTGTGAAGTTAGAGGTTTAATATACGGGTGGCAGGGAAGCACAGTGGTTAGCACTGCTGCTTCACAGCGCCAGGGTCCCAGGTTTGATTCCCGGCTTGATCACTGTCTGTGCGGAGTCGACACCTTCTTTCCCGTGTCTGCGTGGGTTTCCTCCAGGTACTCCGGTTTCTTCCCACAAGTCCCGAAAGATTTGCTGTAAGGTGAATTGGATATTCTGAATTCTCCCTCTGTGTACCTGAACAGGCGCCGAAATATGGCGACGAGGGTATTTTCACAGTCACTTCATTGCAGTGTTAGCGTAAGCCTAATTGGGCCAATAAAGATTATTATTGCATTCATAATAAAGTTTTGTTTTAAAAATAACCAAGCCCTATTTCTTCACTCCTGGGGCGAACCATTGTTCTGTAGTGTTACAAATAAACTAAAATATTGGGGTTTGGGACATTGTTGGGGTTTGGGTCATTGTGGGGGTTTGGGTCATTGTGGGGGTTGGGGCCATTGTTGGGGTTGGGGCCATTGTTGGGGTTGGGGCCATTGTTGGGGTTGGGGCCATTGTTGGGGTTTGGGCCATTGTTGGGGTTTGGGTCATTGTTGGGGTTTGGGTCATTGTTGGGGTTTGGGCCATTGTTGGGGTTTAGGTCATTGTTGGGGTTTGGGTCATTGTTGGGGTTTGGGCCATTGTTGGGGTTTGGGCCATTGTTGGGGTTTGGGCCATTGTTGGGGTTTGGGCCATTGTTGGGGTTTGGGTCATTGTTGGGGTTTGGGTCATTGTTGGGATTTGGGCCATTGTTGGGGTTTGGGTCATTGTTGGGGTTTGGGCCATTGTTGGGGTTTGGGTCATTGTTGGGGTTTGGGCCATTGTTGGGGTTTGGGCCATTGTTG
Organism: Scyliorhinus canicula; assembly: GCF_902713615.1. Classification (NCBI taxonomy): domain Eukaryota; kingdom Metazoa; phylum Chordata; class Chondrichthyes; order Carcharhiniformes; family Scyliorhinidae; genus Scyliorhinus; species Scyliorhinus canicula. The sequence goes on along the minus strand of NC_052162.1, from coordinate 133,693,201 downwards.
GGGTTTGGGTCATTGTTGGGGTTTGGGTCATTGTTGGGGTTTGGGCCATTGTTGGGGTTTGGGTCATTGTTGGGGTTTGGGCCATTGTTGGGGTTTGGGTCATTGTTGGGGTTTGGGCCATTGTTGGGGTTTGGGCCATTGTTGGGGTTTGGGTCATTGTTGGGGTTTGGGTCATTGTTGGGGTTTGGGCCATTGTTGGGGTTTGGGTCATTGTGGGGGTTTGGGTCATTGTTGGGGTTTGGGCCATTGTTGGGGTTTGGGCCATGGGTGGGGTTTGGGTCATTGTTGGGGTTTGGGCCATTGTTGGGGTTTGGGCCATGGGTGGGGTTGGGTCTCAGACCTTCATTCAGGTCCTTGTGAGTGTTTACAATGTTTGTTTGGGAGTTGTCACTTCTTGACTTGGTCTGAGAAGGATGGTGAGAAGTCTGCTTCATTGTTAAAGATAAACTCTTTACTCTTATGTTAATTACTGCTAATTGCTGGGTTTTTTTAAATTTAGAATATCCAATTTTTTTTCAAATTAAGGAGCAATTTAGCACGGCCAATTTTCCCAACCTACACATCTTTAGGTTGTGGGGGTGAGACCCACACAAACATGGGGAGAATGTGGAAACTACACAAGGACAGTGACCCTGGGCTGGAATCGAACCCAGATCCTGAGTGCTGTGAGGCAGCAGTGCTAAGAACCCAGATCCTCAGCGCTGTGAGGCAGCAGTGCTAAGAACCCAGATCCTCAGTGCTGTGAGGCAGCAGTGCTAAGAACCCCGATCCTCAGCACTGTGAGGCAGCAGTGCTAAGAACCCCGATCCTCAGCACTGTGAGGCAGCAGTGCTAAGAACCCCGATCCTCAGCGCTGTGAGGCAACAGTGCTAAGAACCCTGATCCTCAGCGCTGTGAGGCAGCAGTGCTAAGAATCTGATCCTCAGCGCTGTGAGGCAACAGTGCTAAGAACCCCGATCCTCAGCACTGTGAGGCAGCAGTGCTAAGAACCCCGATCCTCAGCGCTGTGAGGCAACAGTGCTAAGATCCCCGATCCTTAGCGTTGTGAGGCAGCAGTGCTAAGAACCCAGATCCTCAGCGCTGTGAGGCAGCAGTGCTAAGAACCCAGATCCTCAGCGCTGATGGGCAGCAGTGCTAAGAACCCCGATCCTTAGCGTTGTGAGGCAGCAGTGCTAAGAACCCCGATCCTCAGCGCTGTGAGGCAGCAGTGCTAAGAACCCCGATCCTTAGCGTTGTGAGGCAGCAGTGCTAAGAACCCCGATCCTCAGCGTTGTGAGGCAGCAGTGCTAAGAACCCCGATCCTTAGCGTTGTGATGCAGCAATGCTAAGCACCCCGATCCTTAGCGTTGTGAGGCAGCAGTGCTAAGAACTCTGATCCTCAGCGCTGTGAGGCAGCAGTGCTAAGAACTCTGATCCTCAGCGCTGTGAGGCAGCAGTGCTAAGAACCCTGATCCTTAGCGTTGTGAGGCAGCAGTGCTAAGAACCCCGATCCTTAGTGTTGTGAGGCAGCAGTGCTAAGAACCCTGATCCTTAGAGTTGTGAGGCAGCAGTGCTAACCACCGTGCCGCTGCTGCAAATTGACACTTTTTGTCCTTTCTGACCTGTGAATTATTTAATGGTTAATAAACTTTCTGAATTCACTATTTAAAGTGTTATTTCTTGTCAAATGGTCAAGTCTGTAGAACTTGATGTGATTTGCAATTGGGGCAAATTAGTGAACCCCATAAATCTTTGTTCAGATGAACCAAAAATCTTATACTTGTTTGCAGAAACTCCCCAATTGTCAATCACATCAAGGTCTACAGACTTGACCAGTTGGCAAGAATGAACACTTTAAACAGCAAATTCAGGTTAATGAACTAATAAGTCAGAAAGATAAATGTCAATTAACAGTAATTTGTTTTTTAAATTTAGAGTACCCAATTCATTTTTTCCAATTAAGGGGCAATTTAGCGTGGCCAATCCACCTACCCTGCACATCTTTGGGTTGTGGGGGCGAAATCCATTCAAACACGGGGAGAATGTGCATACTCCACACGGACAGTGACCCAGAGCCGGGATTGAACCTGGGACCTTGCCGCCCCCCGTAGTTCGCAGTAATTAACAGAAGAAAAGAAAGCTGAGCTTTTAATAATTGAACAGACTTCTCACCTCGCTTTCAGTCCAGGACATGAAGCGAAGGCTTCGACAGAATGGTTAACACATTAACCCCCACTGTCCCGCCCACCAAACATAGCCTCTCAAGACTCTACTTTTACTCATTAAAAATGTCAAAAGCTCGTCTTAGTCAATTGTTGGAAAATAGCCAATTGATCTGCAATTTGTCAATAATGAAATAGGAGCTAACCCATTGTGCTTTTTTAAACTAATTACACACATTGTCTTAACTTTGATTCAATGGCTTTAGCGCAGAACGGTGATGCAGTGGTCAGCACTGCTGCTTGACGGCACTGAGGACCCGGGTTCGATCCCGGCCCTGGGTCACTGTCCGTGTGGAGTTTGCCCCCCTGTGTCTGCATGGGTCTCACTCCCACAACCGAAAGATGCGCAGGGTAGGTGGATTGGCCACACTAAATTGCCCCTTAATTGGGAAAAGAAAAGACACTGGCTTCTCTTAAACTACTGTCCAATAATCAGTGGTTAACATAAATGTCTGCCACTTATTTATTTATTAAAATTTAGAGTACCCAATTCTTCTTTTTCCAATTAACGGGCAATTTAGCGTGGCCAATCCACCCAGCCGGCACATCTTTGGGTTATGGGGGCGAAACCCACGTAAACACGGGGAGAATGTGCAAACTCCAAATGGACAGTGACCCAGGTCCCGGATTGAACCTGGGTCCTCGGCGCTGTGAGGCAGCAGTGCTAACCACTGCACCAGCGTGCTGCCCACGAATGTTTGCCATTTACAACTAAGACATCCTGAATAATAGCCTTTTCAAGGATTTGGTCAAGGTTAAAGTTGATGTTATCTTTCCAGCCTGTCTGAAAAGGCAGCATTTAACGATTCTCATGGCTCACAATAATTGTATAAAAATCACACAAAGTATTTATAATTATAAAAGTTATAAATTTGTGTTCCAATTTACATCAGCCTTACAATACATCGATCAAATAATTACTTTTTAAAAAAATTGTTTCACAATTAAGGATGTCCATTTAACTTATCTGGCTGATTTCCGATATTGCTGGAATGGGTTTAGTTTTTTAAATGGTTTCTGCCACTTTAGCACAAAATGTGAAGTAAGATACCAATTTGGAATACTAAATTATAGTCGAATATAAAATTATTGATTTTGGGGCGGCATGATGGCGCAGTGGTTAGCACTGCTGTGTCACGATCCCGACCTTGGGTCACTGTCCGTGTTGAGTTTGCACATTCTCTCTCATTGTTGCGTGGGTCTCACCCTCACAAACCAAAAGATGTGCAGGATAGATAGATTGGCCACGCTAAATTGCACATTAATTAGAAAAAAAGAATTGGGTACACTAAATTTTGAAACTACAAACAAGTTCCCAACCAACATGGAGCAGTTGTGGCTGTGATTCTCAGAAAAAGCCAACCATGGTCATTACTTGTGCATTCGCTGGTGTGTCCGCAGGTTGGATGAAGTAATGAATGCCTTCCCACATTCGGTGCAGGTAAATGGTCTCTCCCCGGTGTGAACTCGCTGGTGCGTCCGCAGTGTGGATGACTGACTAAATCCCTTCCCACAGTCGGTGCAGGTGGAAGGTCTCTCCTCAGTATGAACTCGCTGGTGTGTCCGCAGTGTGGATAATTGAGTGAATCTCTTCCCACACACAGAGCAGGTGAATGGCCTCTCCCCAGTGTGAATTCGCTGATGTGCAGTGAGTTGTTCTGATCGCCTGAACCCAGTCCCACACTGAGAACATCTGAACGGTCTCTCATCAGTGTGAACTCGTTGATGGCGCATCAGTTCTGCAGAACTTTTATAGCACTTCTTGCATTCTGGGCATTTGAAAGGTCTCTCCCCAGTGTGAACTCTCTGGTGTTTGAGCAGGGTGGATGAATCACTGAATCCCTTCCCGCACTCAGAGCAGATGAATGGCCTCTCCCCAGTGTGAATTCGCTGGTGTGTCCGCAGTGTGGATGACTGAGTGAATCCCTTCCCACACACAGGGCAGGTGAACGGCCTCTCCCCAGTATGAATTCGCTGGTGTTCAGTGAGTTGTTCTGACCACCTGAACCCAATCCCACAGTGGAAACATCTGAACGGTTTCTCATCAGTGTGAACTCGTTGATGGCGCACAAGTTTTGCAGAAATTTTAAAGCCTTTCCCGCAGTCCAGGCATTTAAATGGTCTCTGATCAGTGTGAACGGACTGGTGTTGCAGCAACCCTGAAGACCGAGTGAATCCCTTCCCACACTGGGAGCAAGTGAACAGCCTCTCCCCAGAGTGAATTCGCTGGTGTGTCAGCAGCCCTGATGATCGAGTGAATCCCTTCCCACATTTGGGGCAGGTAACTGGTCGCTCCCCACTGTGAACTCGCCGAAGAGTTTCCAGCTCAGACGGGGATCTGAATCCTTCCTCACAGTCCCCAGATTTCCATGTTTTCTCCCCACTGAGAATGGTGCTTTTTTCTTCCATGTTCAAAATGCACCAATATTCAGGTTCCAATTAATTGGGAGATTCCGTCGGATGTTGATGTGCTGCTTGGCTTTTGTTTCCCACTGAAAAACCTTAAATTTGATTTAAAACAGAGTGAGAGAGAACCCACAAAAACAGAAAGGCAGTTTGTGAAATTTAGCTGAATTAATCTGGTCATTTGTGGGGCCGACACGAGGAAAAAGTGACCATGAAAACCAGGAAGTGGTGCTCTGGTTTCCTCCGGGATTGGCCATGCTAAATTGCCATAGGTTAGGTGGGGTTAAGGGGTAGAGCCTGGGATTGGCCTCGGTCGGATGCTCTTTCAGAGAGTCGGTATAGACTCGATGGGCCGAATGGCCTATTCTGCATTGTCGAGGTTCCATGATCCTTTAATGTCAATTGCCCCCAATAAAGATGGCGATCGTACATGCGGCTCTCAGCACCGTGCCCTGTACAAAATGACGCTGCACATGCGCCCTGCTGCACATTGCCCCCTATAAATATGGCGGCCTCGCTGCCCATTGTTCGTTCGAGATTCCGGCTGCAAAACCGGTCCCAGCGCAGGGCCTCGAGCTTCTAATTTGAGGTTTGAAGCCAACGACCGATTTTTATGAAATCTTCTCTTCTTGCACCGGGTATTTATTATACATCCTCTCTCACCCACCGGCTCCATTCAACCTCACTCACCCGCTGTCTCCAATCAGTTTCTGCTCTTTCTGCGGCTCCGGCACCACCCCGTCCACCGACTGCCAACACCCGCACTGCGCATGCCCCAGCATGAGCGGCAGTGCGCCTGCGCGATGGTCTCCTGTAATGAAGATCGGGCATATTCTCCCTCTCGGTGAATGCTGGGTAACCTCATCGCCATGGGTTAGCTACACTCTCCAATGCACTAATATCTTTTCTGGTCCGATTACGATTTAAACCATGTATACAAAGTCAACTGATACATCATCCAATGGATCTGCTCCATAGTTCTGCCCTGGACTTGATTAAAAGTAGAAAAAAAACTAAAGTCAGATGTGGAATCTCAGTAGGTTGTGTGAACAAGTGTCTCTTTTACATAGAACATACAGTGCAGAAGGAGGCCATTCGGCCCATAGAGTCTGCACCGACACACTGAAGCCCTCACTTAACCCTATCCCCGTAACACAATAACCCCTCCTAACCTTTTTGGTCACTGAGGGCAATTTTTTATCATGGCCAATCCACCTAACCTGCACGTCTTTTGACTGTGGGAAGAAACCGGAGCACCCGGAGGAAACCCACGCAGATGCGGGGAGAACGTGCAGACTCCGCACAGACAGTGACCCAGCAGGGAATCGAACCTGGGATCCTGGCACTGTGAAGCCACACTGAGGGAGAATCCAGAATGTCACCTTTAACAAGTACGTCTTTTGGGACTTGTAAGAGGAAACCGGAGCACCCGGAGGAAACCCACGCATTGTCAAACACATGAATAACTTATGTACCTTCTGCCAACTTATTAATCATAGCTCCTATGTTTAACTCGAAATCATTGATTTATACCACAAAACTGTGGAACCCCACATGAAATAGGCATCCAAATAAATTTCAGTTCTGAATGTGATTAACAGCGACAATAACAGCAGAATCCAAACCCTGATTTCGCCTGTGAACCTGCTGGTGTCTGAGCAGGTTGTTTGACTGAGCAAATGTCTTCCCACACGCGGGGCAGTTGAATGGCCTCTCCCCAGTCTGAACTTGCTTGTGTTTCAGCAGATTCTGTTTACTTTCAAATCCCATCTCACAGTGCGAATATTTAAATGGTCTCTGATCAGTGTGAACAAGTTGGTGTATCAGAAGATTTGATGAATCAATGAATTCCTGTCCACACACACAGCAGGTGAACGGTCTCTCCCCAGTGTAAACTTGATGGTGTTTCAGACTAACTGAGTGAATCCCTTCCCACAGATCGAGCAGGTGAATAGCCTCCCCCCAGTGTGAGTGTGTTGGTGTTTCAGAAGATCCCATTTGTTTAAATGTTTTCTCACAGTCAGAACAATTAAATGGTCTCTGATCAGTATGAACACATTCGTGTGTCAGGAGGTGGGATGACTGAGTGAATCCCTTTCCACACACGGAGCAGGTGAATGGCCTCTCCCCAGTGAGTACAATGATGTATCAGTCAATCTTTTCTGCTTTTAAAGCTCTTCTCACATTCAGCACATTTAAACGGTCTCTGATCAGAGTGGACCTGATGGTGAGTCCGGAGGCTGGATAAAGCATTAAATCCCTTCCCGCAATCCAGACAGGGGAATGGCCTCTCACCAGTGTGAATATGCTGGTGTGCGTGGAGGCTGGATGACTGAGTGAATCCCTTCCCACAAACAGAGCAGGTGAATAGCCTCTCTCCAGTTTGACTGCATTGATGATTTTCCACTTCAGATGGATAATTGAATCCCTTCCCACGGTCCCCACATTTCCACGGTTTCTCCATGGTGCTGGTGTCCTCCTGACTGTCCAGGTTGGACGATGAATTGAAGCCTGGTCCATACCTGCCCTCACCTGCATGTTCCCCGGGGGAGCCCAAACTTCCCCTCTAACTCCCCCAAGCTTGCGAACCTCCCCTCCACAAACAGGTCCCTCAACCTCCTAACCCCTATCCTGTGCCAGCCCAGAAATCCACCATCAATGCTCCCTGGGACAAACCGAGTCCCATTTCCTTTTGGAAACATCCCAGCACTTTCCTCAACTCCTCCCCTGGTAACAAGTTGCACATTCTAATCCAGTGAATAAAGAAATGTGTCCATGGGCAGCACAGTGGCTCAGTGGGTTAGCACTGCGGCCTCACGGCGCTGAGGTCCCAGGTTCGAATCCCGGCCCTGGGTCACTGTCCGTGTGGAGTTTGCACATTCTCCCTGTGTTTGCGTGGGTTTCGCCCCCACAACCCAAAGATGTGCAAGCTAGGTGGATTGGCCACTCTAAATTGCCCCTTAATTGGAAAAATGATTGGGTACACTAAATTTATTAAAAAAAAAAAAAGAAATGTGTCCATATCTCCCTCTTGGATTTATTAGTAACTCTCATTATTAGTATTTATGACCTAGTTTATAATAATAATAATCTTTAATATTATCACAGGTAGGCTTATGCAATGAAGTTACTGTGAAAAGCCCCAAGTTGCCGCTCTCCGACAGATGTTTGGGAACACAGAGGGAGAATTCAGAATGTCCAATTCACTGAACAAGCACATTATTCGGGACCTTTGGGAGGAAACCAGAGCACTCGAAGGAAACCCACACCGACATGGGGAGAACGTGCAGACTGCACAAACAGAGACCCAAGCAGGGATTGAAGCTGAGTCCCTGGCGCTGTGAAGCAACAGCACTTGTCATTCTCCTCAGTGTCAAGCGTGAAACCGGCAAATCCCGCACCATTTCTCAGTGCCAAAGAACAAAGAAAAGTACAGCACAGGAACAGGCCTTCAGCCCTCCAAGCCCGCGCCAACCATACTGCCCATCTAAACTAAAACCTTCTGCACTTCCTGGGTCCGTATCCCTCTATTCCCATCCTATTCATGTATTTGTCAAGATGCCCCTGAAATGTCACTATCGTCTCTGCTTCGACCACCTCTTTCGGCAGCGAGTTCCAGGCACCCACTACCGTCTGTGTAAACAACTTGCCTCGTACATCTCTAAACCTTGCCCCACGGATCTTAAACCTATGCCCCCTAGCAATTGACCCCTTTACCCTGGGAAAAAGCCTCTGACTATGCCCCTAATAATTTTGTAGACCTCTATCAGGTCGCCCCTCAACCTCCGTCATTCCAGTGAGAACAAACCGAGTTTATTCAACCTCTCCTCATAGCTAATCCCATCCATACCAGGCAACATCCTGGTAAATCTCTTCTGCACCCTCGCTATAGCCTCCACATCCTTCTGGTAGTGTGGCGACCAGAATTGAACACTATACTCCAAGTGTGGCCGAACTAAGGTTCTATACAGCTGCAACATGACTTGCCAATTCTTATACTCGACACCCCGGCCAATGAAGGTAAGCATGCCATATGCTTCTTGACTACCTTCTCCACCTATGTTGACCCTTTCAATGACTTGTGGACCTGTACACTAGATCTCTCTGACTGTCAATACTCTTGAGGGTTCGACCATTCACTGTATATTCCCTACCTGCATTGGACCTTCCAAAATACATTACCTCACATTTGTCCGGATTAAACTCCATCTGCCATCTCTCTGCCCAAGTCTCCAAATTATCTAAATCCTGCTGTATCCTCTGACAGTCCTCATCGCTATCCGCAGTTCCACCAACCGTTGTGTCATCTGCAAACTTACTAATCAGACCAGTTACATTTTCCTCCAAATCATTTATATATACTAACAGCAAAGGCCCCAGCACTGATCCCTATGGAACACCACTAGTCACAGCCCTCCAATCAGAAAAGCACCCTTCCATTGCTACTCCCTGCGTTCTATGACCTAGCCAGTTCTGTATCCATCTTGCCAGCTTACCCCTGATCCCGTGTGACTTCACCTTTTGTACAAGTCTGCCATGAGGGACCTTGTCAAAGGCCTTACTGAAGTCCATACAGACAACATCCACTGCCCTACCTGCATCAATCATCTTTGTGACCTCTTCGAAAAACTCTATCAAGTTGGTGAGACATGACCTCCCCTTCACAAAACCGCGCTGCCTCTTGCTAATACGTCCATTTGTTTCCAAATGGGAGTAGATCCTGTCTCGAAGAATTCTCTCCAGTAATTTCCCTACCACTGACGTAAGGCTCACTGGCCTGTAGTTCCCTGGATTATCGTTGCTACCCTTCTTAAACAAAGGAACAACATTGGCTATTCTTCAGTCCTCCGGGACGACACCTGATGACAGTGAGGAGCCAAAGATTTCTGTCAAGGCCTCAGCAATTTCCTCCGGAACCTCCTTCAGTATTCTGCGGTAGATCCATCAGGCCCTGGGGACTTATCCACCTTAATATTTTTCAAGACATCCAACATCTCGTCATTTTGGATCTCAATGTGACCCAGGCTATCTACACACCCTTCTCCAGAATCAACATCCATCAATTCCTTATCTTTGGTGAATACTGATGCAAAGTATTCATTTAGTACCTCGCCCATTTCCTCTGGCTCCACACATAGATTCCCTTGCCTGTCCTTCAGTGGGCCAACTCTTTCCCTGGCTACCCTCTTGCTTTTTATGTATGTGTAAAAAGCCTTGGGATTTTCCTTAACCCTATTTGCCAATGATTTTTCGTGACCCCTTTTAGCCCTCCTGACTCCTTGTTTAAGTAACTGCTAAGCACTGTGCTTCTGTGCCACCTATGTTTATTCCTGGCTCCTAGTTTTCAACTTTTTCAAGTGGCAGCATCCCCCCACCTCTCCCCTTTCCAACCCACAGATCACTTTAAAGCTTTGTGTGAGGTCACGACTAAGTGACTTGTTTTCTCAAGAAAGTAAGTTCCAATCTGTTTATTTTTTGCCCGATAGCTGTAATCTCTGTTTGCAAAAATCATCACTCTGCATCCAGGTTAGAAATTAATGAGACGAACCTTTCTTTGAGTTGGTATGTGCGCCTGCGCGGGTGATTCTGTGAAGATCCGGCAACCCCGAGCCCGGCCCGTCATTCACTGATTGGTTGGAGGACCAGCCGCTCCCTTTGATCCTCCAAACAATCCCCTTCTCCGATTGTTCCAGAGCTGCCGTCAATCATTGCCTGGGCATTGTGAGGTGTCAGGTGAGAGGTCAGTGTCGGGGGGCGGGTTTTACAAATCCCGAGTGCGGCCCCAGAGCCGAATGTGAAAGAATGTTATTATTGATCAATCAGCGACTCAGCCTGAGCCTGTGGCCGCTCTCACTGTCTCAACCGTCACAATGCCCGGGTGATTGACTAATAGGAAGAAGAGGGGTGGGACTGGAGGACCGACCGGGAGCGGCTGCTCCTCCAACCAATCGGAGTGAATGAGAGGCGGGGCCCGCTGTGATTGAAGCATGCGCAGTGTGAGTAATGGCGCAGGAGAAGGGCGTCTGTTTCATTTTAGAAATCCGTAATGAGTCTTTTACAATATGGAGGGAGCGAGAGATCGCGGGAGTGGGCGGAAATGTTGTGTAAAGCAGTTACAATCGGAAACCTCGAAATAGTTTAAGGGACCGAGTGTGTACCGAGGAGGTATTTTTTTTAAAAAATGGTTCACCAGCATCTTGGAAATTAAAAATGGGTAATTTTACTGCCGTACCAGCAGTAGCCACGTTCCACAATAAATAAATTCTGTTTAGACAGAGGTTCTGCAGGTTCTCACATTCGGCTCGGGTTAACGGCCGCCATCTTTATTGGATGTGCATCAGGGCGCATGCGCGTTTCTTATCTTTGTCGAGGCGATGTTTCAATGAGTGGGAGGAGCTTGTTCCCCATTGTTCAGAATGTGGAGATGCCGCCTTGGACTGGGCTCGGCTCAGGGCGAAGTCTGACAACAACAGGTTTATTTGGTATCACGAGTTTTCAGAGTGTAGCTTCTTAATCATGTGAGTGAAGAGGAAGGTTACACAAGCACAGCGAATGATGAAAGATGACACTTTGAATGCTAGACTTTGCAGGTAATTAAGTCTTTACAGGTCCAGACGGTGCAACTGGAGAGAGGGTTAATCACATTTTAAAAAAAAATTTAGATTACCCAATTATTTTTTACAATAAAGGGGCAATTTAGCGTGGCCAATCCACCTACTCTGCACATTTTTGGGTTGTGGGGGCGAACCCCACGCAGACACGGGGAGAATGTGCAAACTCCACACGGACAGTGACCCAGAGTCGGGATCGAACCTGGGACCTCAGCGCTGTGAGGCGGTTGCGCTAACCACTATGCCACCGTGCTGCCCGGGTTAATCACATCTTAAAGAGGTGTGAATTGTCTCAAGCCAGGACAGTTGCAACATATTAGTTATATTATTTAAAGTTTGTAATAAAGCAAATGTATTATTATTTCTTGTCTTGTAATATAAAATTGTAGCTCTATTATAGATTTCCAGTCATCGCTTCCCTCAGAGGATTGTTAGTCTTTCGATTTCTGTTCCTCTGGGACCAGTTGTATCTGGGGGTCATTGAATATATTGAAGTACAAGTTTGACAGATATTTTGTTGACAATGGAGTGAAGGGTTATGGGGAAAATAGAGTGAAAGCTGGGATGAGGAGGGATTTCTTCACTTGAGGATGTGGCGAAGCTTTGGAATTCTCTACCCCAGGGAATGTGCAGCCTCAGTCACCAAGTATGTTCAAGACAAATATTGATAGGCTCCTAGATATTGAAGATATCGAGGGATATCGGGATTGTGTGGGAAACTGGTGCTTAGGTAGATTGGCCAAGGATCTCATTGAGTGGTTGAGCAGAGTCGGTGGGCCGAATGGCCTACTCTTGCTCCTATTCAAATCTCTGTGTCCTGGTCAGGAAGCAGTGAGCTGAGCTGGGATCTGTCAATCAGCATGAATCAGCACCTTAAGGAGAATTGGGAGGGTGAATATTTGGTACAGCTGAGTGAGAATGGAGGGAGATTGTGTGGGATGGAGATTTACAGCTTCTGGAGAACGAGAGAGGAAATAATTTTTCATCGGAACTAGAATTGTCTGTTCTGAATTTCTATCCTGTACTAACAGGGATGACTTTTGTAAATTGTTTTTAAAGGATATTGGAAGAGGAGGAATTATAGACAGATGTGACAAACTCACTCGATTCCTTCTGAACTAGATATCATCGGGCTCTGAATATCATCGGCGAGAAGGAGAAATGTCTGTCCAATCTGTCGGCTTCAAAAGATTTTAAATGTGAATGTGACTAGAAAAGCACCTGACCCACACAAAACACACCCGAGTGAGAGTGTTCCATTGCACTGACTGTTCAAAGAGCTTTAACCAGTTGCACAGCCTGAAAAAACATCACACCATCGTGAGGAGAGACAGTGCACATGTGTAAAGACAAGGCTTCCACTGATTGTCCAATCTGGAGAGACACGAGATACCAACAACATGGAGAAACCGTGGAAATGTGCGGACTGTGGGAAGGGATACAGGTGCCCATCTGAGCTGGAGATTCATCGACGCAGTCACACAGGGGAGAGGCCGTTCACCTGCTCTCAGTGTGGGAAGGGATTCACTCGATTAGGCAACCTGCAGAGACATGAGCAGGTTCACACTGGAGAGATGCCTTTCACCTGCTCTCAGTGTGGGAAGGGTTTAACTGATTTAGCCAGCCTGCAGTCACACCAACGACTTCATACTGGGGAGAAGCCATTCACCTGCTCTCAGTGTGGAGAGGGATTCATTGATTCATCCACCCTGCGGAAACATCAGCGAATTCACACTGGGGAGAGGCCGTTCACCTGTTCTCAGTGTGGGAAGGTATTTATTAATTCATCCACTCTGCGAAAACATCAGCGAATTCACACTGGGGAGAGGCCGTTCACTTGCTCTCAATGTGGGAAGGGATTCATTGATTCATCCATCCTGCGGAAACATCAGCGAGTTCACACTGGGGAGAGGCCATTCACCTGCTCTCAGTGTGGGAAGGGATTCATTGATTCATCCGCCCTGTGGAAACACCAGCGAATTCACACTGGGGAGAGGCCATTCACCTGCTCTCAGTGTGGGAAGGGATTCACTTGGTTATCCCACCTGGAGACACACCAGCGGGTTCACACTGGGGAGAGGCCATTCACCTGCTCCGTCTGTGCGAAGGGATTCACACAGTTATCCAGTCTGCAGACACACCAGCGAGTTCACACTGGGGAGAGACCATTCGCCTGCTCTCAGTGTGGGCAGAGATTCCGTGCTTTATCCAACCTGCGGAAACATCAGCAAGTTCACACTCGGGAGAGGCCATTCACCTGCTCTCAGTGTGGGGAAAGATTCAGTGATTTATCCAGTCTGCAGACACACCAGCCAGTTCACACTGGGGAGACATCATTCATCTGCGCTCAGTGTGGGGAGAGATTCAGTGATTTATCCAGTCTGCAGACACACCAGCGAGTTCACACTGGGGAGAGGCCGTTCACCTGCTCTCAGTGTGGGAATGGATTCACCAGGTTATCCAGCCTGCGGAACCATGAGCGATTTCACATTGGGGAGACGTCATTCACTTGCTCTCAGTGTGGGGAGAGATTTGGGGATTTATCCAGCCTGCAGACACACCAACGTGTTCACACTGGGGAGAAGCCATTCACCTGCTCTCAGTGTGGGAAGGGATTTCTTGATTCATCCATCCTGCGGAAACATCAGCGAATTCACACTGGGGAGAAGCCATTCACCTGCTCCCTCTGTGGGAATGGATTCACACAGTTATCCAGTCTGCAGACACACCAGCAAGTTCACACTGGGGAGAGACCATTCACCTGCTCTTAGTGTGGGAAGGGATTACATAGAAAATAGGAGCAGGATGAGGCCCTTTGGCCCCTCGATCTGCTCCACCATTCATTATGATCATGGTTTACCATCTAACTCCATAGCCTAATCCCGCTTTCCTCTCCATATCCTTTGATTCCCTTCGCCCAAAGTGCTATATCTAAATGTTTCTTGAAAACATACAATGTATTGGCCTCAACTATTTCCTGTGGTAACAAGTTCCACAGCATCACCACTCTCTGGATGAAGAAATTTCTCCTCATCTCTGTTTAAATGGTCTACCCCGTATTCTCAGACTGCGACCTCTGGTTCTGTACATTCCCACCATCGGGAACATCTTTCCTGCATCTCCCCGGTCGAGCCCTGTCAGAATATTATAGGTTTCTCTGAGATCTCTCATTCTTCTGAACTCCAGCGAATACAATCCTAACTGATTCACTCTGTTAATAGTCAGTTCCACCATCCCAGGAATCAGTCTGGTAAACCTTCGCTGCGTGGGTCTCACCCCCAGAACAAAAAGGTGTGCAGCGTAGGTGAATTGACCACACTAAATTGCCCCTTAATTAGAAAAAAAATTGGGTACTATAAATTTAAAAAGAAAAATCATTAATATATCTTGTGAATATCTGGGACCGAGCACCGACCCCTGCAGTACCCCAATAGTCACTGCCTGCCAATTTGAAAAAACACCCATTAATTCCTTCTCTTTGTTTCCTGTCTGCCAACCAGTTTTTTTTTATCCATCTCAACACACTACCCCTAATCCCATGTGCTTTAATTTTACACACTAATCTCTTGTGCGGGACTTTGGTCAAAAGCCACCCGAAACTCCAAATATACCACATCCACTGGCTCCCCCTCGTCAACTCTACCAGTTACACCCTCGAAGAATTCCAGATCTGTGAAGCATGATTTCCCCTTCATAAATCCATGCTGATTATCGGATTCTAGAATGTTCCCCACTGCCAATGTCAGGTTTACTGGTCTATTATTCCCTGTTTTCTCTCGATCTTTTTTAAATAGTGGAGGTACATAAGCCACCCTCCAATCTGCAGGAACATCAGAGTTGAAGCCCCCATTTGTGAAGACAGAACCAAAGTATGTATTTATTTGCTCAGCCATTTCTTTGTCCCCTATTATACATTCCCCTGTTTCTGACTGGAAGGAAGCTACATTTGTCTTCACCAATCTTTTTCTCTTCACATTCCTATAGAAACTTTTATAATCAGCCTAATTTCCTGTTTTATGCCATTCCCAAAATCATCACTGCAGTTTGGGGGTCTGTATACGATGCCCACTAATTTTTTTGCCCCTTGGTGTTTCTCAGTTCTACCCATACAGATTCCACATTGTCAGAGCGAATATCCTTCCTCACTATTGCATTAATTTCCTCTTTAACCAGCACTGCCACTCCACTGCCTTTTCCTTTTTGTCTGTCCTTCCTAAATACTGAATATATTCAGTTCCCATCCCTGGTTATCCTGCGGCCATGTCTCCATAATCCCGATTATCCCACACCCGTTTACGTGTATTTGCGCGATTCACTCGGTTATGCCGTCTGCAGTCACACCAGGGAGTTCACACTGGGGGGGAGGCCGTTCACCTGCTCTCAATGTGCGAAGGGATTTTGTAATTCATCGCATTTCCTGAGACACCAACAAGTTCACAACTGATTACATGGATTGGATTCTGCTGTTATTGTTTCTGTTCTCAATTACATCCAAGACTGCATTTTGTTCATTCTGTTGGTCAATTGGGATGGTCAGAGGGTTTCTTTCTGCTGGACTGGCCGGACTCATGACTTTGCCTCCAATGGGCTGATTCTCTCTGAGCCTTCTTGTGAATATCTGATTGCACATTTCACATATCAGAATATCCTTTTCTGTTTGGAAACCCCAAAGTCATGTCTCATTGCCATGAAGATGGGCTATGGTGGTTTACATGGTTCTTTTGTTTAAATTATCTTGGTGCTTCTCACAGAAGAAAACTATCAGGGTATGAGGGGCAAGTTGTCTGAGGTGCACTGGGAAACTACATTAGATAGTATGGTGGGAGACAGGAAATCGCTAACATTGAAGGAATTATTACAGATTTACACGGGGATCGGTTAGCTCAGTTGGCTGCAATGTGGGTCATACAGACCCATATCTCTGCTAAACGCAGACGCCAAAATACTGGCCAAAATCCTAGCCAAAAGGCTAGAAGACTGTGTACCTGAGGTGGTCACAGAGGACCAGACGGGCTTCGTCAAAGGTAGACAGCTTACCGCGAACATCAGGCGCCTGCTGAACGTGATAATGACCCCCTCCGGGGAGAGAACACAAGAGGTGATCGTCTCCCTGGACGCAGAAAAGGCCTTCGACAGAGTCGAATGGAAATACCTCATAGAGGTACTGGAGCGGTTCGGGCTTGGAACAGGGTTCACCGCTTGGGTAAAGCTCCTATACAACGCTCCCATGGCGAGTGTACGGACCAACAATACCAACTCCCAATACTTCCAGCTGCACAGGGGCACCAGACAAGGATGCCCACTGTCCCCGCTGCTGTTCGCACTAGCAATCGAACCGCTAGCAATCGCGCTCAGGGCAGCAAAAAAAATTGGAGGGGGATCCGAAGGGGAGGTAGAGAGCACAGAGTCTCACTCTATGCGGATGATCTGCTCCTCTATATCTCGGACCCACAAAGCAGCATGGACGGAATCATAGCGCTCCTGGAAGAGTTTGGAGCCTTCTCGGGCTACAAACTCAACATGAGCAAAAGTGAGATCTTCCCAGTACACCCGCAAGGGGGGGGGGGGGGGGGGCAGCACGAAAGGGGCTGCCGTTCAAACAAGCCCGAAATAAATTCCGCTACCTGGGGATCCAAATAGCCCGTGACTGGAAAGGGATCCACAAATGGAACCTCACCAGCCTGACGGAGAAAGTTAAAAAGGACCTGCAAAGATGGAACACACTCCCGCTCTCCCTCGCGGGGAGAGACCAGACGATCAAAATGAACGTACTGCCCAGGTTCCTTTTCCTGTTTAGATCCATTCCGATCTACATCCCCAAGGCCTTTTTCAAAGCGCTGGACAAACTCATCATGGCGTTCGTATGGGGGGGTAAAAATGCTAGGATCCCAAAGAAGGTCATACAAAAAACAAAATCCAGGGGGGGGCTAGCCCTCCCGAATCTACAATTCTACCACTGGGCGGCAACAGCCGAGCGAGTAAGGGGATGGATCCAGGAGCCAGAAGCCGAGTGGGTGCGTGCGGAGGAGGCCTCCTGCATGGGAACCTCCCTCCGGGCCCTCGCCACGGCAACACTCCCATCCCCACCCAAAAAACACTCCACCAGCCCAGTGGTGACAGCCACCCTCCAATCCTGGAACCAACTGCGGCAGCAATTTGGCCTGTACAAAATGTCGGACAAGGCTCCCATCTGCAACAACCATAGGTTCAAACCAGCACTGACCGACGCCACCTTCAAAAGGTGGAGGCAGGACGGGGGGACACTGACAGTCAGGGACCTATACACGGACGACAGGATCGCAACACTGGACGAACTGACAGAGAAATTTCAGCTAGCTGGGGGGAACGAGCTACGGTACCTGCAGCTCAAAAACTTCCTACGAAAGGAGACAAGGACGTACCCACAACCGCCACGACAGACACTATTGGAAGACCTATTGGACGCAAGTATCCTAGAGAAAGGGAACTGTAGTGACATGTATGACCGACTGGTAGATAGGGACGACACCGTACTGGACGCAACAAGAAGGAAATGGGAGGACGACCTGGGGATGGAGATAGGGTGGGGACTCTGGAGCGAAGCACTGCATAGGGTCAACTCCACCTCCATGTGCGCAAGGCTCAGCCTGACGCGACTAAAAGTGGTACATAGAGCCCACTTAACGAGAAACCGTATGAGTAGGTTCTTCCCGGAGGTGGAGGACAAATGTGAGCGGTGCCAGAGAGGCCCGGCCAACCACGCCCACATGTTCTGGTCTTGCCCCAGACTTGTGGAGTACTGGACAGCCTTCTTCGAGGCTATGTCCAAAGTGGTGGGGGTGAGGGTGGAGCCATGCCCGATAGTGGCGGTCTTCGGGGTTTCAGACCAGCCAGATCTATTCCTGGGGAGGAGGGCGGACGCCCTTGCCTTTGCCTCCCTGATTGCCCGCCGTAGAATCCTGTTTGGCTGGCGGTCAGCAGCACCACCCAGAGCTGCAGACTGGCTGTCCGACCTCTCGGAATCTCTCCAAATGGAGAAAATCAAATTCGCCATCCGAGGGTCGGACGACGGCTTCCACAGAACGTGGGAGCCATTCATGCAACTGTTCCGGGACCTGTTTGTGGCCAACGTACATGAGGAAGAATAGTCGGGTGGCCAAGAACCAGGGGAAAATGGACGGGAATCGGGGGAAGGTAGCCGGGGGGAGGGGGGGGGGGGGGGATACGGGCTCGGTATGGGGGTTTGATGGCAAGCCAAGGCCCAAAACCAAACTATAAATAAATGCCTATAAACATGTGCCTCGGCCATATTGGGGAATGTAAAATATGTATGCTGGCTAAAGGGGGCGGCCACAATTATTGTTATGAAGATGCTTACCTGTAAATATTCATGTTAAATTTTTGTGTTTTCCTTTTTTTTTTTCTCTCTCTCTAATAACTTGTAATTTGTCATATATAAAATATGAAAACTCAATCAAAAAACATTTATAAAAAAAGCTCAGTTGCGCTGGTTCGTGCTGAGTGACACCAACAGCACAGGTTAAATTCCCATACTGGCTGAGGTTAGCCATGATCTGTGTCAGTATTTATGCTCCACATGATCCTCCACCCACCCCTCTACATCTCCCCACCTCCCCCATCAGCATCTCGTTCTATTCTTTTTCCCTCATGTATGTCTCTAGCTTTACGTTCAATGTATTCCTGCTGTTCACCTCAACCACTCGCTGTGGGAGTGAGTTCCACATTCTCACCACTCGCTCGGTAAAGAGGTTTCTACTGAAATTCCTATTGGATTATTGAATCCTTTCATAATCTCAAAGACTTTCATCAGGTCACCCATCAGTCTTCTCTTATCTAGAAAAAAAACAGCCCCAGCCTTTCCTGAGTGTTAAATGCTCTCAGTTCTGTATATTATGAATCTTTGTTGCACCTTATCCAGTGCCTCTATTTCCTTTATCGAAATGGAGATCACCAATGTTGTCAGTGCTCCCAGTGTTGTCTCACCCTGGGTCTAAACAAGTTGAACATTTCCTCCGTGCTTTTCAATTCTGTCCCTCCAGAATGGAACCCTATATATGGGCCCCACACTTTAGGAAAGATGTGAAGTTCTTAGTGGGTGTAGAGGACATTTTCAAGAATGGCACTAGAGATGAGGACTCCAGTAAGTTGGAGTGACTGGAGCTGCTGAATTTCTCTCCTGAGATCACAGCATCTGGAGGGTGGGGAATGGGGCCATTCAGCCCTTTGAGACCGTGTCGGCTCTCTGTGGAGCAAGCCCAGTCTGTCCATTGCCCCGTTCTATCCCTGAATTCATTTCTCTCAGTGCCTGTCCAATTTTCTATTGAGATCCTCTCGTCGTCTCTGCGTAGGCAGTAGGTTCCAGGTCATTACCACTCGCTTTACATGTACATGAGAGTCCCAGAGCACAGAGGAGTCTATTTGGCCCATTTTTCCCATGCCAGCTCTCTGTACAGCGACCCATTTAATCCCATAGTTCGACTATTTTGTTTTCTTTTTCAGAATGTACCAAATTCCCTTTTGGAAGTTACAGTCCAATGAGATTCCAGCACCATTTATAGACAGTGCATTCCAAATCACAACAACTCGCTATGTTTTACAACAAATAATTGTGCATATGGTGTGTCTGGAGTTTCACACAGTATTCAAAATGGTGTCAACAATGTGCTTATTCCACAAAATTAAGACTCAATCTTTATCAATGGTTTTGGTGAGGACACCGAGTGTAATATATCCGAGTTTGTGGACAATTAGAACAAATGTACATTTCTATAAAACCTCTCATGAACACTGGACCTCTTAAAGTGTTTTAAAGCCAATGGAGTACTTTTGAAATGTATTCACTGTCGTAATGTAGGAAGCTGTAAGTCCCATGTGTGATCACATTTAGTTTTAAAATTGTTATTTTCATAGTGCATTCACTGTCATTAGTAACAAGGTCAAGGAAGCCCTTGACCTTATTTGGATTGGATTGGATTGGATTTGTTTATTGTCACGTGTACCGAGGTACAGTGAAAATTATTTTTCTGCAAGCAGCTCAACAGACCATTCAGTACATGGGAAGAAAAGGGAATTAAACAGAATTCAAGAAAATACAAGAAAATACATGAGAATACATAATAGGGCAACACAATATATACAATGTAACTACATAAGCATTGGAATCGGATGAAGCATACATGGGTGTAGTGTTAATGAGGTCAGTCCACAAGAGGGTCATTTAGGGTCATTTTCATAGTGTATTCACTGTCATTAGTAACAAGGTCAAGGAAGCCCTTTTATACCTCTAACATGTGGCTTCCTGCAGCCATTTCTCCGGGATGCCAGCCCCGGTTTGCTCACAGTCCGGCGGTCCACTCACCTCCTCCCTGGCTGACGAATTTGAAAAGCAGGTGTGTCAGCCGGCGTACTCAACTTGCGTGCCGACGTCAGGACTTCGGCCCATCTATGCCGGAGAATAGCAGGAGGCCGGTTTTGGCCATTTTGGGCAATTTGACGGGGTTATTCGTGGGAAAGGCGGTCGGAAAAATTTGCACGTTGGGGAGAATAGCGGGAGCGTGTCGGACCGGCGTCGCGGGAAAAAACGGCGCGTCCCGCTATTCTCCGCACCGCCGTGGGGTCGGAGAATTCCGTCCCATATTCTGCCAAGACTATGTGGGCTGGGCAGTGGAGTAATGGTATTCTTACTGGGCTAGTAATCCAGAGACCCAGGTTAATGCTCTGGGGGTCTGGGATCGAATCTGGCTCCGACAGATTTGAAATCGAATAAAAGTCAAATTAAAAGTCTGATAACACAAACTAATCGATAACTGAATTAGATGCTATCCAGAGAATTAATTGAACCATTGTTGAAAAAAAGTCTTTTTGATGTAGAAACAGGAAAAGCCGCTCAGGGAGATGAGGAAATCCAAGATCAGTGCGGATTTGCTGTCAACCCTCCTTTCTTAGACATGAACAGTATTTAGGCTGCAGAATGTTTCACACCAAACCACAGAGGGGTCAAATATAAGAAACACATAATTCTCAATTCTCTTCCATTTAACGATATTTAACTTTGTTTGAAAGCTAACTGTGGTCAAACTCAGCAAAGCACCATGTGATTTGTATTACCCAGTTAACTTTCTTTTGTTGCTCAGTTGTGTTTGCAATTCAATGGTGTATATTTCAGAGTTATTCAATTCAAAATGAAGACATATATAATAAATAAAAATACTGATGTTAAGCATTGAATAATGAAACAAATATTGAGTAAAGAAGAATGATTTTTTCTGTAGGAAGATAAGAATGATGCATTAATAATTGAAGAGAAAGCATTGTTCCATTAGATATTTGCTGAACAAATACAAGTTCTATTTCTTCTGGTCTTCTAAGTTGAGACATCGGCTTTCAAGAAACAGACGTCTTTTTGTAAGAAGTGACACGGCCTCTCAACTGAACCATGAGAATAATAATGGCTTATTGTCACAAGTAGGCTTCAATGAAGTTACTGTGAAAAGCACCTAGTCGCCACATTCTGGCGCCTGTTCGGTGAGGCCGGTATGGGAATTGAACCTGCACTGCTGGCATTGTTCCGTATTGCAAGCCAGCTATTTAGCCCACTGTGCTAAATGAGCCCCTGCTGCATCAAGACAGTTCAGATAAATGTGTCACTGGTCCATTGGCTGCCACATTGCCAGCTGTGTCTGTGGTATAGTGGCTATCCCATTCGCCTCACAGGCGAAAGGTTCCAGTTCGAAACCGGGCAGAAACATCACATGCCTCAGGTTTAGTCTGTGCTGAATACTACCTCAATCTCGTAACTGGTCTTCATCAAAAAAATATATAAAAAGCCATGCACCGCTATGGGCCAGTGGCACAACGGATAACGCGTCTGACTACAAATCAGGAGAATCCAGGTTCGACTCCTGGCTGGCTCTCAGTTCAACGTTTCGGCATCCGGTTTAGCTCAGTTGGCTTGACAGCTGGTTCTTGATGGGGAGCAAGGTCAGCAGGGCATGATCAATTCTTGCATCAGCTGAGGTTATTCACGAAGGGCCTGTCTTCTCAATTTAACCCCTCGCCTGAGGTGTAGTGATCCTCAGGTTAAATCGCCACCAGGCAGCTCGCCCCCTCAAAAGGGAGAGCAGCCAGTGGCCAATAAGGACTCGCGCAACTTTACTGAATTTCACCCGAATCTCCTACATTACACGGCTATTATATTTGATTTCCCCTTGGCCTGAAATATTCATTCAACAAAGCCAGATGTACTGAATTTTCAAGTTGCAATGAGAAGCAAAACGTGTTCCAGTTTTGACACAATGCAGATATTATGTCTAATAATAATTGACAGAGAAACACATACCAGGGTTGGAATAACAGGCAGGTTATTGTCTAATAGTAACATTGACAGAGTAATGGGGCGGCACAGTGGTTAGCACTGTTTTCTCTCAGTGCCAGGTACCTGGGTTCAATTCCAACCTTGGGTCACTGTCTGTGTGGAGTTTACACCCTCTTCCTGTGTCTGCGTAGATTTCCTCCAGTTGTTCTGGTTTCCTCCCAGCCTAAAGATAGAACATAGAACAGTACAGCACAGAACAGGCCCTTCGGCCCACAATGTTGTGCCGAGCAATGATCACCCTACTCAAACCCACGTATCCACCCTATACCCGTAACCCTACAACCCCCCCCCTTAACCTTATTTTTAAGGAACTACGGGCAATTTAGCATGGCCAATCTACCTAACCCGCACGTCTTTGGACTGTGGGAGGAAACCAGAGCACCCGGAGGAAACCCACGCACACACGGGGAGGACGTGCAGACTCCACACAGACAGTGACCCAGCCGGGAATCAAACCTGGGACCCTGGAGCTGTGAAGCATTTATGCTAACCACCATGCTACCGTGCTGCCCAAGATGTTAGATGGATTCACTGCGCCAAATTGTACCTGGGTGGGGTTACGGGGATCGGATGGGGGATTGGTCGAGGTAGAGTGACCTTTCAGAGGGCGCAGACTTGAGGCGCCGAATGGCCTCCTTCTGCAGTGTCTGGGATCTATGATTCTACATTGGATCCAATGATGTGTTCACTGCCACTGCAACTTGACTCATTACTGGAACAGACACTGTGTTTGTTACTCTCCAAGTGAGTGAATCCTTTGCTGTTTATCCTCTGGGTCAGCCTGAGCCTGCGGCCGCTCTCACCATCTGTCACCGTCACAATGCTCGGGTGATTGACGGCAGCTCCAGACCAATCGGAAGAGGAGGGGCGGGGTGGAGGACCGACTGTGAGCAACTGGTCCTCCAACTAATCAGAGTGAATGAGGGGTGGGGTCCGCTGTGATTGAAGCATGCGCAGTCTGGGTAATGGCAATGGACAAGGAATGTGTCTTCAGATCCGAAATTGGTAACACACGATTAACAATATGGAGGGAGCGAAAGATCGCAGGGATGGGCGGAAACGTTGCCTCAGCACCTTGTGTGAGGCATTAGCATCGGAAAAGAGTTTACGGGACTCCGTTTGTACCGAGCGGAGCTGCAGCTCATATCCGGCTCAGGTTAACGGCCGCCATCTTTATTGGATGTGCATCAGGGCGCATGCGCGTTTCTCATCTTTGTCGGGGCGATGTTTCAATGAGTGGGAGGAGCTTGTTCCCCATTGTTCAGAATGGAGACAACTTGTCCATCAAACTGGATTAGTCTTTGAGTCCCAATGTCTTATTGATGGGGCAAAGCGGTGGCAGAGATGGAAAGAAAAGGAAGCCAATCCTAGTGAATGAAAGAGGGACAAGTGTATTGATTAGAATTGCAGAGCCTTGAGCCCTTTGTCAAAGATCGAGTGAAACACTTGGCTCACCCTTCCGCAGTCTGGACTACAATCATAGAATTTACAGTGCAGAAGGAGGCCATTCAGCCCATCGAGTCTGCACCGGCTCTTGGAAAGAGCACCCGACCCAAGCCTACACCCCCACCCTATCCCCATAACCCAGTAACCCCACACAACACTAAGGGCAATTTTGGACACTAAGCGCAATTTAGCATAGCCTTAACCTCTTCACTGGTCCACCCAAACCCCTTACGTTCCAGGTGACCAGCCCCGAATCAGGGGTCTCCCATAAATCTTCAAAAAGTACGGGCCAAGGGTCCACCAAGGTGACAGCCACACACACCAGCTATCAGCTAGCTAACCCATCCCACCACCCCCCCATTTCCCATCAGCGCCCGACCTAGACACACAAATTGAATCCAAACCCACCCTCCCAGGTTCCGACGCAGAAGCTAAGCTTTTTTAAAAATTTAGAGTAGCCAAATAATTTTTTCCAATTAAGGGGCAATTTAGCGTGGCAAATCTACCTATTCTGCACATCTTTGGGTTGTGGGGGCGCAACCCACGCAAACACGGGGAGAATGTGCAAACTCCACACGGACAGTGACCCAGAGCCGGGATCGAACCTGGGACCTCGGCGCCGTGAGGCAGCAGTGCTAACCCACTGCGCCCCCAGAAGCTAAGCTTGTCGAACCAGCCGAAACTGGTTCAACCGCTGCTGCTTCACCCCCTTCTCACTCCCATTCACCAGCCTATCTGATGAAAATATTTTCCTGTCGGTGGCATGGTGGCGCAGTGGTTAGCACTGCTGCATCACGGCACCCAGGACCAGGGTTCAATCCCTGCCCGGGTCACTGTCCGTGTGGAGTTTGCACATTCTCCCCATGTCTGCGTGGGTCTCACCTCCACAACTCATGCAGGGTAAGTGGATTGGCCACGCTAAACTGCACCTTAATTGGAAAAAAATTATTTGTTACTCTAAATTTATTTTTAAAAAGAATTGTTTCTTTCCTAATGTTCTCAATTAAAGGGGTGAGTTCTCCAGGAGATGGGTGACATTTCATGGGACATTAAATTAATATTGGACAAAGATATGTCTCGTGTTCGTATATGGAACAGATTAGATATATTATTTACGGTTCTGTAATAACGTAAACGTATAATTATTTCTCGTCTTGTAATATCAGACTGTAGCTACGTTATAGATTTCCAGTCATCTCTTCCCTCAGAGGGTTGTTAGTCTTTGGATTTCTCTTCCACAGGGACCAGTTATATCTGGGGGTCATTGAATATATTGAAGCACAAGTTTGACAGATATTTTATTGACAATGGAGTTAAGATTTTGGGGAACAGATAGGAAAATAGCATAAAAGCTGAGAATAAGCAGGATTTCTTCACTCGAGGATGTGATGAAGCGTCCGAGTTCTCTACCTCAGAGGAAAATGGAGCCTCAGTCACCAAGTATGTTCAAGACAAATATTGATAGGTTTCCAGATATTGAAGATATTGACGGATATGGGGATTGTGTGGGAAAATGGTGCCGAGGGAGATCGGCCAAGGGTCTCATTGCATAGTTGAGCAGACTCGGTGGGCCAAATGGCCTACTCTTGCTCCTATTCTAATCTCTGTGTCCTGGTCAGGAAGCAGTGAGCTGAGCTGGGATCTGTCAATCAGCATGAATCAGCATCTTCAGGATAATTGGGAGGGTGAATAGTAGATACAGCAGAGTGAGAATGGAGGGGGATTGTGTGTGATGGAGATTTACAGTTTGGAGAACGAGAGAGGAACTAGAGTTCTCTGTTCTGAATTTCTATCCTGAACTAACAATGAAGACTTTTGTAAATTGTTTTTAAAGGATATTGGAAGAGGAGGAATTATAGACAGAAATCTCAAACACCACGTCTCTATGTGACAAACTCACTCGATTCCTTCTGATCGGAAAACAACGGGCTCTGAATATCATTGGTGAGAAGGAGAAATGTTTGTCCGATATGTCGGATTCAAAAGATTTTAAACATGAGTGTGACTGGAAAAGCACCGAGACCCACACATCACACACCCGAGTGAGAGTGTTCCAGTGAACTGACTATGGAAACATCAGTGTGACTGGAAAAGCACCGAGACCCACACAACACACACCCGAGTGAGAGAGTTCCAGTGAACTGACTGTGGAAACATCAGTGTGACTGGAAGAGTACCGAGACCCACACAACACACACCTGAGTGAGAGAGTTCCAGTGAACTGATTGTGGAAAGAGCTTCAACTAGTTACACAGCCTGAAAAACCATCACGCTATTCACAGTGAGGAGAGACAGTGCACATGTTCCGTGTATAGACAAGGCTTCCGCTGATTGTCCAATCTGGAGATACACGAGGAGACCCAAAAATTGGAGAAACCGTGGAAATGTGAGGACTGTGGAAAGAGATACAGAGTCCCAGCTAAGCTGGCGATTCATCGACGCAGTCACACTGGGGAGTGGCCGTTCACCTGCTCTGTGTGGGCAGGGATTCACTCAGTTATCTCACCTGCAGTCACATCAGCGAGTTCACACTGCGGAGAAACCATTCACCTGCTCTCAGTGTGGGAAGGGATTCATTGATTCATCCATCCTACAGAAACATCAGCGAATTCACACGGGGGTGAGGCCATTCAACTGCTCTCAGTGTGGGAAGGGATTTATTGATTCATCCACCCTGCAGTCACACCAGCGAGTTCACACTGGGGAGAAGCCATTCACCTGTTCTCAATGTGGGAAAGGATTCATTGATTCATCCGCCCTGCGGAGACATCAGCGAGTTCACACTGGGGAAAGGCCATTCACCTGCTCTCAGTGTGGGAAGGGATTAATTGATGCATCCACACTGCGGAAACATCAGCGAGTTCACACTGGGGAGAGGCCATTCATCTACTCTCAATGTGGGAAGGGATTCACTCAGTTATCCACCCTGCAGACACACCAGCGAATTCACACTGGGGAGAGACCATTCACCTGCTCTTAGTGTGGGAAGGATTACATAGAAACATAGAAAATAGGAGCAGGGAATGGCCATTTGGCCCTTTGCACCTGCTCTGCCATTCATTATGATCATGGTTTATCATCCCACTCAATATCTTAATCCCACTTTCCCCTCCATATCCTTTAATCCCCTAAGTGCTGTATCTAATTGCTTGTTGAAAACATACAATGTATTGGCCTCAACTATTTCCCGTGTTAAAAAATTCCACAGGGTCATCACTCTCTCATTGAAGAAATTTCTCCTCATCTGTGTCTAAATGGTCTCCCCGTATCCTCAGATTGCGACCTCTTATTCAGTACACTCCCACCATCGGGAAAATCATGTCCTGTTAGAATATTATGAGCGATTATAACATAATTTTTATCACGATGGAGAGTGAAGTTGTTAATTCGTAGACTTGGGTGCTAAATCTTAATAAAGGGAACTATGAAGATATGAGGCATGAGTTGGCCTTGATAGATTATGGAGAGTTACTTAAAGGGATGACAGTGGATAGGCAACAGCAAACATTCAAGGACCGTATGGGGGAACTACAGCAACTGTTCATTCCTGTCTGGCACAAAAGCAAAATGGGTAAGAGGGCCAATCCATGGCTTACAAAGGAAATTAGGAATAGTATGCGATCCAAGGAAGAAGCATGCAGATTGGCCAAGAAAAATAATAGGTCTGAGGATTGGGTGCAGTTTAGAATTCAGCAAAGTAGGACAACGGGATTGATTCAGAAGGGGAAAGTACAGTATGAAAGTAAGCTTGCAGGGAACATAAAGACTGACACTCAGAGTTTCTATATGTGAAGAGAAAGAGATTGGTAAAGAGAAATGTAGGCCCCCTACAGACAGAAACAGGGGAATGCAAAATAAGGGGCAAAGAAATGGCTGAGCAATTGAATACATACTTTGGTTCTGCAGAGAGGTAGAGAGAAAGCAGGGAATTATGGACCAGTAAGCCTAATATCGGTAGTGGGGAAAATTCTTGAATCCATTATCAAGGGCTTTGTAGCGGAACATTTGGAAAGTAGTGGCAGGATCAGTCAGAGTCGGCATGGATTTATGAAGGGGAAATCATGCTTGACAAATCTGTTGGAATTCTGTGAAGATGTAACCAGTACAGTTGACAAGGGGGAGCCAGTCGATGTGATATATTTGGACTTTCAGAAGGTGTTTGACAAAGTTCCGCATGAGAGATTATTGTGCAGAATTAAAGCGCATGGGATTGGGAGAAGTGTATTGAGGTGGATAGAAAACTGGTTGGCAGAGAGGAAACAAAGAGTAGAAATTAATTGGTCCTTTTCAAATTGGCAGGCAGTAACCAGTGGGGTGCCACAGGGATTGGTGCTGGGACCCCAGCTATTCACAATATATATTAATAATTTGGATGAGGGAACAAAATGTAACATCTCAAAGTTTGCAGATGATACCAAGTTGGGTGGGACGGTGAACTGTGACGAGGATGCAGGGATCCTGCAGCATGATCTGGACAGGTTGGGCGAGTGGGCAAATCAATGGCAGATGCAGTATAATTTGAATAAGTGTAAGGTTATTCACTTTGGAAGCAAAAACAGGAAGGCAGATTACTACCTGGATGGTTGTAAATTGGGAGAGGGAAGTGTGCAGCGGGACCTGGGTGTCCTTGTGCACCAGTTGCTGAAGGTAAGCATGCAGGTGCAGCAGGCGGTCAACAAAGTTAATGGTATGTTTTGTTTAAGATAAATAGAGTATTCAATTATTTTTTTCTCCAATTACAGGGCAATTTAGCATGGCCAATCCACCTAACCTGCACATCTTTGAGTTGTGGGGCTGAAACCCAAGCAGACATGGGGAGAATGTGCAAACGCCACAGTGACCCAGGGCCGGGATTCAAACCTGGGTCCTTAGCGTCGCAGTCCCAGTGCTAACCACTGCGCCACATGCCGCCCCGGCTAATGGTATGTTGGCCTTCATTGCGAGAGGTTGAGTACAGAAGCAGGGATGTGTTAGTGCAATTGTACATGTCCATGATGAGGCCACACCGAGAAGATTGTGCGCAGTTTTGGTCTCCTTCTCTGAGGAAGGGTGTTCTTGCTTTCGAGGGAGTGCAGCGAAGGTTTACCTGGCCGATTCCAGGGATGGCAGGACTGTCATATGAGAAGAGATCGATGAAGTTGGGATTGTTCTCGCTGGAGTTCAGAAAAATGAGGGGGGATTTCATAGAGACTTTAAAATTCTAACAGGACTAGACAGGGGAGATGCAGGGAAGATGTTACCAATGATGGGTGTGTCCAGAACCAGGGGTTCTGAGATTCATTTTTTCCAATTCAGGGGCCTGAGGATTCAGGGTAAACCATTTCGGACAGAGATGAGGAGACATTTCTTCACCCAAAGAGTGGTGAGCCTGTGGAATTCATTAGCACAGGAAGTAGTTGATGCTAAAACATTGAATATATTTAAGAGGCGGCTGGATATAGCACTTGGGGAGAATGGGATCTAAGGCTTTGGGGAGAAAGCAGGGTTAGGATATTGAGTTGGATGATCAGCCATGATCATGATAAAAAGGCGGAGCAGGCTCAAAAGGCCTCATGTCTTCTATGTATCTATATGTATTATAGGTTTCTATGAGAGCCCCCCCTCATTCTTCTGAAAGCCAGAGAATACAATCCTGATTCCATTTCTCATACGTCAGTCCCACCATCCCAAGAATCTGTCTGGTAAACCTTCGCTGCACTCCCTCTCAAGCAAGAAGATCCTTCCTTCAATAAAGAGACCGAAACTGCTCACAATATTCCAGGTACGGCCTCGCCAAGGACCTGCACAATTGCTGCATGATATCCCTGCTCCTGTCCTCGAATCCACTCACAATGCAGGCTAGCATAGCATTGGCCTTCTTTACCGCCTGCTGTAGCTACATGTTTACCTTCAGTGTCTGGTGTACGAGGATACCCAGGTCCTGTTGCACATTCCCCTCTCCTAATTTATGGCCATTTTATGTGGCCTGGCCGACACGTGACTCCAGATCCGCAGCAATGTTGTGGTTGATTTGTAAGTGACCCTTGAAATAGCCTCACAAGACACGCAGTTCAAGGGTAATTGGAATGAGCAGTAAATGCTGGCCCAGCCAGTGACGCCCACCTCCCATGAATGAATAATTTTTAAGAAGGCTCATTGTTGAATCTGATCATTAGTCAGAAACTGCCTCTTTGATTGGATTTGATTTATTGTCACGTGTACCGAGGTACAGTGAAAAGTATTGTTCTGTGTACAGTCCAGACAGATCGTTCCATACATGAAACAATCTAGGACAGCCGATAAATACAGAATGTAAATACATCGACACAGACACCGTGTGAAGCATACTGAGTGTAGCACTACTCAGTAGATAACCAGTGTATGTATAAACCAAATGTATAAATTAAATATTAATGTATTAATTAGCTACAAGTCTGTAACATGA
The DNA here is from genome assembly GCF_902713615.1 of Scyliorhinus canicula. Classification (NCBI taxonomy): domain Eukaryota; kingdom Metazoa; phylum Chordata; class Chondrichthyes; order Carcharhiniformes; family Scyliorhinidae; genus Scyliorhinus; species Scyliorhinus canicula. The sequence continues at coordinate 133,662,739 of NC_052162.1, read as the reverse complement.
TTCAATAAGTAGTGATCCTTAATTGAGTTATAATTAATTAAACAATAATGAATCAGTAGTTCTAGTAAAAGTCTGAGTTTTATTTGTTGTAAAAATGTAAAAGCTTCATTGCTGTGTATATAAAGAATGTGCGATGAGGATAAATGTACCGGCAAGGGAGCCCTTCCAACTCTGATTAGCCTCAATGTTTGAAACTGTTTGAAGTACAGAATCAGGTAAAGGGATAGTATGAAACAGTTCAATTACATTCCTGTCAAAGGTAATGAGAGAAGGTGGTGTCAGTAATTAAAGATCCAATTGAATTAAACTAGTGCCCAATTGACCAATGGTTATGTTACCACAGGCCCAACTCTGACATGAGGTAATGGTCACTTTGGGGGTAAAAGTCGAGTTTCCAAAGGTCTTCCTTGCTGGCCAAGTACTGAAGACTCTCGAGGCCGAGTTCCAAGGAAATTAGTGTCAAAGAAGGAGCCAGGGTGGGATACGCTTCTACAGACTGATCACCACCTTGAAGTAAACGTAAATGTCTTCAAGTTAGTCAGTAAAGTTTCTCTTTAAAAAAACTCCTTTTTAAATTTACTGTCCAGAATTCTGCCTTTGCTTTAATTGGTTAAAGTCTTGTCCGAACCAAAGCAAATTTATTAATTGGGGATGTCTGAAATCAATGAAGGATCAGAAAGCATCAATCTTCAATTTAAAACTTGCATTTCTGTAGCGCCTTTCATAACCCCAGCATGTCCCAAAGAGCTTCTGAAGTGTCGTCACTGTTATAGGAAATGCAGCAGCCAATTTCCACAAAGCAAGATGCCACAAACAGCAATGTGGCAATGTGCAGATGATCTGATTTTGGTGATGTTGATTTTTTTTTTAAATACATTTTGTTAAGGTTTTGTAATTTTATCATAATAAGTGACAACAGTAAACAATGCAAATCCACATAAAACATTGTGCATAAATCATCTCCATCCCTAACAAGTCCCTCCTACCCTCAACAGAGAATAGCCTAACTACTCCCCTTTAAGTTTTTTGCCTCTGCTGACAGTTAATTTTCTCTAAAGAAGTCGACAAATGGCTGCCACCTCCTGATGAACCCTCGCGTTGACCCTCTGAGGGCAAACTTGATTTTTCAAGTCTGAGAAATCCAGCCACTTCGCTAACCCAGCTCTCTGATTCCGGGGGCTTCGAGTCCCTCCACGCTAGCAATTTCCGTCTCCGGGCTACCAGGGAGGCAAAGGCCAAGACATCAGCCTCTCTCGCCCCCTGGACTGCCGGCACTCCAAAATCCGCCACCTCTGGACTCGGCACCACCCGTGTTTTTAGGGCCATGGACATGACATCTGTAAAACCCTGCCAGAATCCCCCAAGCTTCAGGCAGGCCCAGAACATATGGACATGATTTGCTGCCCCCACCCCCGTAGACATGTCCTCTACCCCAAACCACCTGCTCATCCGGGCCACCGTCATGTGTGCAGTGAATGGGGCAGCACGGTGGCACACTGGTTAGAATTGCTGCCTCACGGCGCTGAGGTCCCAGGTTCGATCCCAGCTCTGGGTCACTGTCCGTGTGGAGTTTGCACATTCTCCCTGTGTTTGCGTGGGTTTCGGCCCCACAACCCAAAGATGTGCAGTGTAGGTGGATTGGCCACACTAAATTGCCCCTTAATTGGAAAAAATAAATGTTGTACTCTATAAATTTGAACAACAAATTGTGCCTGGTGAATGACCTGAAATTGCATCAGGCTGAGCCTGGCACATGATGAGGACGTATTGACTCTGCTCAAAACCACAGACCGGCCTCTATCCCTCCCCAGAGCTCCTCTTCCCATTTCCCCTTTAGCTCCTCTATCTGAGTTTCCCGCGACTCCATGAATTCTTTGTAGATATCCAATACCTTTCCCTCTCCCACCCCTGTTGCAGAAACTATCCTGTCCTGTATCCCTGTGGCAGTGGGAGTGGAAAGGTCGAAACCTGCCTTCGCAAAAAATCCCATACCTGCAGATCCCTGAATCCGTTTCCTGCTGGCAATTCAAATTTCTCCTCTAAATCTTTCAGACAGGGGTAGCTCCCATCTATGAATAAATCTCCCATCCTCTCGATCCCTGCTCCCTGCCACCTCCGAAACCCCCCATCCAGCCTTCCCGTACAAACTGGTGGTTGATACAAATTGGGGGCCAGACCGATGCTCCCTCCACTCATGCGCTTCCTCCACTACCCCCAGACTCTCAGGGCTGCCACCACCACCGGGCTTGTGGAGTACCCGGGCTGGCGAGAATGGCAGAGGTGCCATTATCAATGCTCCCAGACTTGTGTCCTTACACAATGCCACCTCGACCCGCTCCCAGACCGACCCCCCCCCCCCCCCCCCCCCTCCAACTACCTAATCATGGTTTTATTTGCCACCCAGTAATAGTTGCTAACGTTCGGCAGTGCCAGACAACGCTCCCCTCGACTACGCTCCAGCAACACTTTCTTCACTCGCGGGGTTTTACCCGCCCACACAAAACCCAAACTCACCTTGTTTACCGGTTTTAAAAAGGCCTTTGGAATAAAGATGGGGAGGCACTGGAAAAAAAACAGAAATCCCGGGAGGACCGTCATTTTCACGGTGTGTACCCTCCCCGCCAGTGACAGCGGGAGCATGTCCCACCTTCTAAAGTCCTCCTTCATTCGCTCTACTAGCCGGGTCAAATTTAACTTATGTAATGTCTCCCATTCCCGTGCCACCTGGATTCCCAAATAACGGAAGCTCTCCCCCCCCCCCCCCAACCATTCTAAACGATCACCCTCGGAGGTTCATATCGCTCGCGGCTTACTCCCAAGCGCTCTATCTACTTCCAAGGGTCGAGAAAACGCCCCATCTCCCATCAGCTTTTCCAGTATATTTGTCACACATGCCCTTGCGTCCGACCCTTACTGCCCTCCAGGAGGCCGACAATCCTCAGGTTCTGTCTCTGGGACCTGTTCTCCAGCTCCTCCTGCAACTTTTTCTGGTGGTCCCTCATCAGCCCCACCTCCACCTCCAAAGCGGTTAAATGGTCCTCGTGCTCGGCCACCTTCTGGATCGCTGGTCCATGGGCTTCCAGCCCCTGTTCCACCCAATCAATCCTTGCCTTAATTAGGTTGCCTTCATTTGCTTGGCGAAGCTCCTGAATGAACTCCACCCGCAGTAACATTGACCACTGTGCCACCAAACCAGGATCCTGCGCCTCTGCCATGCTTTCCCGTGCTGCAGGTTCTACAGTCAGCTTCGCTGCTCAACTAATTCTTCTTTTACGACCATTTCTGGTCCACGGCTCCACATACTGGTGGGGGATTTCTCCTCACTGTCTCACTCTCCACCGATGTTTCTAATAGAATTCCGAAAAAAATCGGGAGAATAGGTTCAAAATGTCCGTCACGAGCGGGAGCTCCCAAATGCGCGACCTCCTACTCCATGGCCGCCACCAGAAGTCAAAAGGATGAAATTTAGAGGCAGTTTGGTCCGGTGGGCTCGTGGAAGGGAGGGAAGCAGCAGAAACAGCTGATCGGATTGACTCAATCTCAGTCACAAAGAAGCTCCACAAGCTCCTCACACTTCTTGTTGGAGGTGAGGATGGAAGAGACGGGGAGAGCGAGAATACTTCAAAAGGAAATAACTTGTGTCAGAGATAGTAAAAAGTTTCAACACTGCGTATTTAACATAATTCTAATTTATTTAACTTTCAGCCAGAATATTAGCCCCTGTAAATGGGCTGGAGTTTATTATCAGGAGAAAGAGACCCAAATGAACATGGTTCAGTCCTGAATCTGAGTTACAGCAAAATCCAATCACTGTGGTTACTTGTGGCCTCGTTGGTGACTCAGCAGGTTGGATGAAGTGGTGAATCCCTTCCCACAATTGGAGCAGGTGAATGGCCTCTCCCCGGTGTGAATTCGTTGATGTACAGTGAGGTAAGATGATTGTCTGAACCCAATCCCACACTGAGAGCACCTGAATGGTCTCTCGTCAGTGTGAACACGTTGATGGCACATCAATTCCCCAGAACTTTTATAGCTCTTCCCGCAGTCTGGACATTGAAACGGTCTCTCCCCAGTGTGAACCCGCTGGTGTCTCAGCAGGTGGGATGACAGAGTGAATCCCTTCCCACACTCGGTGCAGGTGAATGGTCTCTCCCCAGTGTGAATTCGCTGGTGTTTCCGCAGTGTGGATGACTCAGTGAATCCCTTCCCACACGTGGAGCAGGTGAACGGTCTCTCCCCAGTGTGAACTCGCTGGTGACTCAGCAGGTTGGATGACTGAGTGAATCCCTTCCCACACGTAGAGCATGTGAACGGTCTCTCCCCAGTGTGAACTCGCTGGTGACACAGCAGGTTGAATGACTGAGTGAATCCCTTCCCACACGTAGAGCATGTGAACGGTCTCTCCCCAGTGTGAACTCGCTGGTGACACAGCAGGTTGAATGACTGAGTGAATCCCTTCCCACACGTGGAGCAGGTGAATGGTCTCTCCCCAGTGTGAACACGCTGGTGTTTCAGCAGTGTGAATGCCCGAGTGAATCCCTTCCCACACTCGATGCAGGTGAACGGTCTCTCCCCAGTGTGAATTCGCTGGTGTTTCCGCAATGTGGTTGACTCAGTGAATCCCTTCCCACACGTGGAGCAGGTGAACGGTCTCTCCCCAGTGTGAACTCGCTGGTGACTCAGCAGGTTGGATGACTTAGCGAATCCCTTCCCACACGTGGAGCAGGTGAACGGTCTCTCACCTGTGTGAACTCGCTGGTGACCGAGCAGGGCGGATGACTGAGCGAATCCCTTCCCACACTTGAAGCAGATGAATGGTCTCTCCCCAGTGTGACTGCGTCGATGAGTTTCCAGCTTGGATGGGGAAGTGAATCCTTTCCCACAGTCCGCACATTTCCACGTTTCTCCTCAGTGCGGCTGCATTTCTGTCTCATGGGGCCTGATGACGTGTACGGTTTCTCCCCACTGTGAACGATGCTTTTTCCTTCCATGTTCAAAATCCGCTGATATTTAGGATATGATAAATTGAGGGCTCTGTCAGATCCTGATGTGATGCTTAGTTTGAGTTTCCGGACTTTGAAGCCTCCCCTTCGAACACCCTGTGAAACTGATTGAAAAGAGAAAATAGGTAGTGAGAGAACCCACAAAACACAAAGGCAGGTTGTGAAATTGAGCTGAATGATTCTGGTCATTTGTGGGGCCGGCACTGGGAAAAAGTGACCATGAAAACTGCTGGATTGTCACAAAAACACAACTAGCCTCTTTGGGAGGAGTGAGAAAGAGGTGAAGAGAGATTTTGTATATCTACAAGTCATATTAAAGAGAATAGATGGCAAAGCAAAGTCGATCTTGAGCTTCATAAACAGTAACCGAGGAGATAATGCTGGAACATCTCAGCAGGTCTGGCAGCATCTGTAAGGAGAGAAAAGATCTCATGTTGAGTCCAGATGGTCCTTTGTTAGCTGTTTTCTCTCCCTACAGATGCCTGCCAGACCTGCTGAGATGTTCCAGCATTTTCTCTTTTGCTTCAGAAAATTTGAATTCATTGAAAGTTTACTGATGACCATGAAACCATTGTCGATTGTTGCAAAGACCCATCTGGTTCACTCCTGTCCCTCAATGAAGGAAATCTTCTATCCTTACCTGGTCTGGCCTACACGTGACTCCAGATCCACAGTCAGCTGGTTGACTCTTAAAATACTCTCTAAGATGCACTCAGTTCAAGGGCAATTAGGGCTGGGCAGTGAATGCTGGCCCAGCCAGCGACACCCACATCCCGTGAATGAACAGAAAAGAAAATCTGCCATCCTTACCTGGTCTGGCCGACACGGTTCCAAACCACAGCAATGTGGTTGACTCTTTAAATGCCCTGTGAGATGGCCAAGCCAGCCACTCGGTTTGAGGGAAATTAGGGATGGGCAATAAATGTTGGCCCAGCCAGTGACTCCCACAAATGATTAAAATCAAATCCTGGAGACTCCAGTCAGTCAATCCGGGTGAGTTGGCATCCGGTCCAGGCTCGCAGTGCATAATAATAACAATAATCCCTTGTCACAAGTAGGCTTCAATGAAGTTACTGTGAAAAGCCCCAAGTTGCCACATTCCAGCGCCTGTTCGGGGACCCCGCCCTTCATTCACTCTGATTGGTTGGAGGGCCTGCACCTCCAGGTCAGTCCTCCAGTCCCGCCCCTCCACCTCCTTTTGGTCCAGAGCTGCCGTCAATCACCCGGGCATTGTGACGGTTCCAGATGGTGAGAGCGGCCACAGGCTCAGGCTGACTCGCTGATTGTCCAATAATAACAGTGAGAGTCTCAGTGGGACAATCAGACAATAATAGCGGAGATGGGGCCCAGAGGGGAAACAGCAAAGGATTCAATCACTTTGAGAGTAACAAACACAGTATCTGCTCCAGCAAGAGTCAGGCTGCAGTGTGTGTGAGTGAACACATCATTGCATCCAATGTAGAAATATAGAATCCCCTCAGTGCTGAAGGAGGCCATTCGGCCCATCGAGTCTGCAACAACCCTCTGAAAGAGCACCCTACCAAGGCGAATTCCCCACACTATCTCCACAACCCCTCCCAGTGACAATTTAGCACAGCCAATCCACCTAACCGGCACATCTGTGGACTGCGGGAGGAAACCAGAGCATCCAGAGGAAATCTACGCAGACACAGGAAGAATGTACAAACTCCACACAGTGACCCAAGGTTGTAATTAATCACAGAATCTGCAATGCAGAAGGAGACCATTCAGCCCATCGACTCGGCACCGGCATTACTTGATCTGGCCAACCCACTGAAATGGGGATAATTCTGAATTGCCTTCTGAAATTGCCTAGCAAGCCACTCAGTTTAAGGGCAATTAGGAATGGGCAACCAAGCTGGTTTGCCCATGACACTCACATCCCATAAAGAACAGAGAAAATCAAAGGGCTGTTTCCAGTGCTGATTTCAAAGGAATCGGCACTGGTCCCTTCACTCCTGGTTTACATCACTGATTTGAAAGTAAATGTAGGAACATGAGGAAGAAGTTTACCTGTGACACAAAAATGTTTAAACACTTTTAAAAAATAAATTTAGAGTACCCAATTATTTTTTCCAATTAAGGGGCAATTTAGCGTGGCCAATCCACCTATCCTGCACATCTTTTGGGTTGTGGGAGTGAAACCCACGTAGACATGGTATGTTTAAACACTTGATAATGAGGAAGAAAGCTGGAGGGAAAACAAGGCAAAGGATTACATGATAAATGGCAGGACAGGACTAGTTAGGCCAGAGCTAGATTACTGTGCACAGGAAGACTGCACTGAAGAGAGTACAGAAGGGATTTAAGAACATCAGCCAGAAATTGACAATGTTTGCTCTGAGGAAAGTTTGGATAAACTGGGGCTGTTTTCTTTGGAACAGAAAAGACTGAAGGGAGATCAAAATGAAATTATGAAAAGCAGCCTGGCTAGCTCAGTCGGTCGAGCATGGGAGTCTTAATCCCAGGGCCGTGGGATTACCCACATTAGATTATTCAATACCCACATTGGTCGCTTCAGCTTCTTTAATCTGAGAACATTGAGCCGAACTGTTTTATGGGTGGCAAGGTTAGCACTGCTGTGCCACAGCGCCAGGGTCCCAGGATTCAATTCCCACTTGGGACACTGTCTGTGTGGAGTCTGCACGTTCTCCAGTGTCTGTGTGGGTTTCCTCCCACAAGTCCCGAAAGACGTGCTTGTTAGGCGAATTGGACATTCTGAATTCTTCCTCCGTGTACCTAATAGGTGCCAGAGTGTTACCACTCGGGGATTTTCATAGTAACAGCATTGCAGTGTTAAGGTAAGGTAAGCCTACTTGTGACAATAATGAAGATTATTCTAAATGTATAAACTTCTGGGGGATCATGGCGGCACAATGGTTGCGTGCCTACGTGCTGGGGATCCAGGTTCGATCCTAGCCCCGGGTCTTTTTTAATTCTGAGGGATCTAAATAGATTGGATAGGAAGATCCATTCCCTTTGGTTGAGGGATACATGTAAAAGGGGGCAGATATTTAGGGAAGGACTAGGAGGTTTAGAGGGCGGTGAGGATCTGTGACATGCTGCCTGAAATGATGGCACAAACCTTATAACATTTAAAAAGTATTTAGATAGCCATCTGAATTGATGTTATTAAAAAAACTACAGAGCACAATCTGAAATTTTTTTAAATATAAATTTAGAAAACCAATTAATTTTTTCCAATTAAGGGGCAATTTAGCATGGCCAATCCACCTATCTTTGGGTGATGGGGGCAAAACCCACACAAACACGGGGAGAATGTGCAAACTCCACACGGACAGTGACCCAGAGCCAGGATCGAACCTCAGTCCTCGGCGCCGTGAGGCAGCAGGGCTAACCCACTGCACCACCGTGCTGCCCTCACAATCTGGAAATTGAGATGGGGCTGAATACCTACTTTGCAGCCACAATGAGCTGAATGAAATGCAACAGGAACAATAAACTTTGATAAAATCCAGGATAGTAACTCTCATTACTAACAAGGTCAGCAGTTTGCCCAGTTTACCTGCCAAGTCTGCTAATGCGGTAATTTTAAAATTTACCTGCATACATAAGAGTACAACAGCAAATTATTTAACTTCCCCAATGTGATCGGTGTAGTCTCCAATTTAACCCGGAAATGGTCATTAAAAGTTTACCAGTCACTCTGATATCTGAAATCTTTGTCCTCAGACAGAACAAACCATTTTACCTCCCAATGATATTCAGGTCCTGATGAATCGAGTAACTCAGTCAGATGATGATGTGATGTTTGATTTGAAGTTCCCGTTAGTAAATCCTTCCCTTTTTAAAGGAATTTCCAAAGGAATTTCACTGTCAGTCCTACAGAGAAATTCAGGAGATTCTCTGTTCCTGCTTCCGGTTCCTGGATGGCCGCGCATGCGCCCTGCTGAACATTTCCTCTGAGAAAGATGGCGGACGCGCAGGCGCCCTGCGGCATATCGCCCCCTAAACAGACGATAGCCGTTAACAGGGGCCGATCAGAGAGAAAATCACCGATGCGGCTGCCCCCTTCGGTACAAATACCGAACTGTATCAAAAGTGCCGGAACGTAACTGAATAATGGCGGATAATAAGGCTACCCAGAATGTCGGACGCGGAAGAATACGCCATATCTCCATCACAGGAGCCAGAACGCGCAGGCGCGAGTATGCTCCACCCCCGAAAGTATCCTCTCTGTGCGGAGCATGCGCGGTGCTGCTCCGGGCTGAGCGCAGCCGCAGTGAGAGTGAGTGCGGCTCCCAGAGGCTGAATGGGAGCTGCCGCGAGCGGGGACAATGGTGAGAACCCAAACCCCCCAATAAGACCCATTGGTTTTATTGTCAGTCTGCAGACAGGAGCTGGAGAACTGAACCCAGGCAGAGGAGAGGGAGGGAGAAAACTGGGAGTGGAGAAAAGATATGGTGCAGATGGTGAGATGGAGGGGACATGAGAAGTCTTTGGCAGGTAGGATCAAGGAAAACCCAAAAGCTTTCTACAGGTATGTCAGGAATAAAAGAATGACTAGGGTAAGAGTAGGGCCAGTCAAGGACAGTGGTGGGAAGTTGTATGTGGAGGCTGAGGAGATAAGCGAGATACTAAATGAATACTTTTCGTCAGTATTCATTCAGGAAAAAGATAATGTTGTGGAGGAGAATGCTGAGACCCAGGCTATTGGAATAGATGGCATTGAGGTGCGTAGGGAAGAAGTGTTGGCAATTCTGGACAAGGTGAAAATAGATAAGTCCCCGGGGCCTGATGGGATTTATCCTAGGATTCTCTGGGAAGCCAGGGAAGAGATTGCTGAGCCTTTGGCTTTGATTTTTAGGTCATCATTGGCTACAGGAATAGTGCCAGAGGACTGGAGCATAGCAAATGTGGTCCCTTTGTTCAAGAAGGGGAGTAGAGATAACCCCGGTAACTATAGGCCGGTGAGCCTAACGTCTGTGGTGGGTAAAGTCTTGGAGAGGATTATAAAAGATACGATTTATAATCATCTAGATAGGAATAATATGATTAGGGATAGTCAGCATGGTTTTGTGAAGGGTAGGTCATGCCTCACAAACCTTATCGAGTTCTTTGAGAAGGTGACTGAACAGGTAGACGAGGGTAGAGCAGTTGATGTGGTGTATATGGATTTCAGTAAAGCGTTTGATAAGGTTCCCCACGGTCGGCTATTGCAGAAAATACAGAGGCTGGGGATTGAGGGTGATTTAGAGATGTGGATCAGAAATTGGCTAGTTGAAAGAAGACAGAGAGTGGTAGTTGATGGGAAATGTTCAGAATGGAGTTCAGTTACGAGTGGCGTACCAAAAGGATCTGTTCTGGGGCCGTTGCTGTTTGTCATTTTTATAAATGACCTAGAGGAGGGCGCAGAAGGATGGGTGAGTAAATTTGCAGACGACACTAAAGTCGGTGGAGTTGTAGACAGTGCGGAAGGATGTTGCAGGTTACAGAGGGACATAGATAAGCTGCAGAGCTGGGCTGAGAGGTGGCAAATGGAGTTTAATGTGGAGAAGTGTGAGGTGATTCACTTTGGAAAGAATAACAGGAATGCGGAATATTTGGCTAATGGTAAAATTCTTGGTAGTGTGGATGAGCAGAGGGATCTCGGTGTCCATGTACATAGATCCCTGAAAGTTGCCACCCAGGTTGATAGGGTTGTGAAGAAGGCCTATGGTGTGTTGGCCTTTATTGATAGAGGGATTGAGTTCCGGAGCCATGAGGTCATGTTGCAGTTGTACAAAACTCTAGTACGGCCGCATTTGGAGTATTGCGTACAGTTCTGGTCGCCTCATTATAGGAAGGACGTGGAAGCTTTGGAACGGGTGCAGAGGAGATTTACCAGGATGTTGCCTGGTATGGAGGGAAAATCTTATGAGGAAAGGCTGATGGACTTGAGGTTGTTTTCGTTAGAGAGAAGAAGGTTAAGAGGTGACTTAATAGAGGCATACAAATTGATCAGAGGGTTAGATAGGGTGGACAGCGAGAGCCTCCTCCCGCGGATGGAGGTGGCTAGCACGAGGGGACATAGCCTTAAATTGAGGGGTAATAGATATAGGACAGAGGTCAGAGGTGGGTTTTTTACGCAAAGAGTGGTGAGGCCATGGAATGCCCTACCTGCAACAGTAGTGAACTCGCCAACATTGAGGGCATTTAAAAGTTAATTGGATAAGCATATGGATGATAAGGGCATAGTGTAGGTTAGATGGCCTTTAGTTTTTTTTCCATGTCAGTGCAACATCGAGGGCCGAAGGGCCTGTACTGCACTGTATCGTTCTATCATTCTATGTTCTATGGGTTTGGATTTCAGCCCAGGGAGGAGGGAGAGTGTGTGGGACGGGGATTTACAGCTTTGGGGGAACAAGAGAGGAAAAAATGTTCGAAAAAAACTAGAATTGTCTGTTCAGAATTTCTATCTTGGACTGACAGTGATGGCTTTTGTAAACTCCTTTTACAGGATATTAGAATTGGAGAATTGGCCGGCAGAAAACTCAAACCAAACATCACATCGAAATCTGACAGCCACTCTTTTCATTAGGAGCTGAATATGATCAGTCTTTGAATTTGGAAGGAGAAATGTTTGTTCTGTTTCAGCAGTGTGACAGCAAAAGCACCCGAGTGTTCCAATGGACTAACTGTGGAGAGAGCTTTAACCAGTTACACATCCTCAAAAAAAGTATCGCACCATTCACTGCAGAGAGAAATTATACACATGTTTTATGTGTGGACAAGGCTTCAACCGGGAGAGACACTCTCACCATGGAGAAACCGTGGAAATGTGCAGACTGTGGGAGGGATTTAGTTACCCATCACAACTGGAAGTTCATCGGCACAGTCACACTGGGGAGCGACCATTCAGCTGCTCCATTTGTGGGAAGGGATTCACTCTTCTGACACACCAGCGAGTTCACACTGAGGAGAGGCCATCCAACTGTTATGTCTGTGGAAAGAGATTTACTCAGTCATCCCACCTGCTAACACACCAGTGAGTTCACAAGTGACGACAAGGTTTAGATTATACCCTTACTGATGCTGTTAGTCATGTACAGGACTGAATAATGTTCACTCTGACAGTCTTAATCTGCTGATGATGATCTGCTTCTGAATAAATGTAAAATAAATCAGCTTTGTTTAAAACGTTGTTGCAGATTTTTATCTTTCCCACCTCAGTGTTTAACATCACCTGCCTGGAGCTCAGAAAGGACAATCTGGGGGAGGATCACACAGCAGGAACAGAACTTCAGCCTGGTCACAGTCCTTCAGGGTCACACTGAGAGGGACAAATGACACTTTCATCTCTCTTCACTGTCAGCAAAGTACCCGTGTGGGTTAATCCTGAGGCGTGTAAGAAATGTGTCCCAATCACTCTCTTCCGCATCTCAGAGCTCCTGGACATAGAACTGACAATTGTGTTTAGAGTCAGGAAGAACAATGGTGAATGCTGGAAACGTGATGTCAAATCTGAGATTGGTGTAAAACTGTGATGTTCTTGATTGAATGTAAAACAGCTAGTTTAAATTTGTGTGACACTCACAATGAATTAATTGAATAGAAACCTACTTAAAATAGATTGGTTGAAGTCTGTGTTAAAATAGCAGCTGTTAACTGCTGGGACAATTAGACAATAGATTGATTCTTGGATAAAGATGAAGCTCCAGTGTGTGTCCAAGAATTCCCAGTTTTGTTGATGTGTGCTTACCACATTCTGTCCTTTAAAATAAACCTCAGCCCTACCAGCCTTTAACAATCAGAAACATAACAGAGAAAAGTTTGGGCAGCACGGTAGCCTTGTGGTTAGCACAATCGCTTCACAGCTCCAGGATCCCAGGTTCGATTCCGGCTTGGGTCACTGTCTGTGCGGAGTCTGCACATCCTCCCCGTGTGTGCGTGGGTTTCCTCCGGGTGCTCCGGTTTCCTCCCACAGTCCAAAGATGTGCGGGTTAGGTGGATTGGCCATGATAAATTGCCCTTAGTGTCCAAAATTGCCCTTAGTGTTGGGTGGGGTTACTGGGTAATGGGGATAGGGTGGAGGTGTTGACCTTGGATAGGGGGTAGGGTGCTCTTTCCAAGAGCCGGTGCAGACTCGATGGGCCGAATGGCCTCCTTCTGCACTGTAAATTCTATGTAAAAGGGTGAAGCTGTGTCTGCCCCTTTAACTGGGAACTGAGCAGTGTCAGATCCCCGACTGTCCCTTGAAGACTGAGTGATGTGTTCAGCTGAAGATTCCTCTTGGCTGTTTTCTGGGTGGTCTCCTTATTCTGATCATTCTCAGTGATTTGATTGGATTTGTTTATTGTCACGTGTACCGAGGTACAGTGAAAAGTATTTTTCTGCAAGCAGTTCAACAGATCATTCAGTACATGGAAGAAAAGGGAATTAAACAAAATTCAAGAAAATACAAGAAAACACATAATAGGGCAACACATGATATCCTCGGGTATGTGAACCTGCTCTTCCTGTCTCATTCACTGAACATCTCTCTTCTCTCTCAGATTCTCACTTAACCTCCCTCCACTCTCACACTCACTCATTTCACATATCTCCCACCTCTCTATCTTTCTGTCTGACACTCTCTCTGTTAACCTTTCTATTTCACAGAGCGCCTAAATTCACTAAACTTTTCTCTCTCTCATTATCTCTCTCTGAAGAAGAACCGAACACACTGAACCTCTGCTTTCTGAGTGAACATCTCATTTATGGAGACTCAATATTTTCTCTCTCTTCCTCTCACTTTCTCTCTCTCTCTGATTGGCCCTGACTCACTTTTAATCTCCTATTTTCTAATAACCTACTTTGAGGAAAATTTAAGTTTCTATAATGTCCCCTCATTTCTCCCAGTGATATCCTCAGTCCATCTTCCAGTTCAGTGAATATGTTAAACATCTAAATAACCTCATATTTTAATGTTTAAAATGAGAATGGAGGTGAATGTAATGCTGAGGCCGGCAGCAATCTGTGTGGGTGTTCTTGATGCTGTCACAGTGAGTTCACCCTCACAGGCAGGAAGACTGTTCACGGTGATAACATGAAACTGACGCCTGCTGTTTCATTCTCAGGTAACACAACTTCCTGTTTCTCTGCTGCCGGTTCCAAACCGCACATCTCACTTCTGAGCAGAAAATAAATCCAGGGACCACAATCTGGTGAGAACATCTGTCAGTGCGGCTATATCTGTCCACAGAGTGAGGGCAGAGTCACGTAGATCACATTGTGGTGACATTTACAAATGTGCCGGTTATTTCTGTTCAGAGTCTCTCTTCCCGGACAGAACCGGCTGTGTCTGTGGATCAGACACTGAGTTCCCTCTGCCCTCTGTAGCTGGGAACTGATAACCTGCTCCCTTATATTTTATATCATTCTTTCTGTGTTACTTGTTTCCTCTATTTCTCAGCTTTCATCTCTTGCCACCTCATCTTTCTGCTGTTTAAAATCTCAGTTTTTCTCACAGTTCTTCTGCCTCTCCTTTCCTCTGTATCTCTCTCTCTCGATATCTGTACGTTCCTATTTAACTGAGGCGTTGAATTTCATGAACGAGTTGTAATGGAGAGAAAACCAGTAAATGTTGGAAAAACTCAGCAGTTCTGGCAGCATCGGTACTGAGAGAAACAGAGTTAACGTTTCGAGTCCCTGTGACTCAGAGCAGGAGAAACAGGGATTGTCCCTCTGAGATCAGGGAAGGTGAAGAGGAGATTTAATAGAGGTGTTTAAAATGAGAAAGGATTTGTGATAGTGTCGATGGGGAGAGACTGTTTCCCAAGAGCAGGAGGGTTTGTAACCAGAGGACACAGAGATTTAAGATATTTGACAACAGAACCCAAGGGGGTGATGAGGAGAATGGTTTTTACACAGTGATGTGATGTGATCTGGAATTCACACTGACAGGCTGCAGGAAGCAGATTTACAGTAACTTTCAAAGGGAATAACACTTGTAGAGGGTAAATTGGCAGAGTTATGGTGAATGGGGTTAATTGGACAGTTCACTCATCTTTGTGACATTCTGAATTTTCCTCAAACTGAGATTTTAACATTTGACCTTTTCAGTCACACTGTGTCTCAAAGAGAAGATTAAAACTTTAATTTTGATGAGCTGTCAGATCCATTTCTTGTGTGACTGTGTAACTCGAGAACTATGAGAAGGATCTGAATATTTTCAGTTCCTCTAACAGATGTACCTCAGATATCAGAAATCTCTGGAGTTCCCCATGTCCTCATTGCTGTCCCCTTGGGTATAACAGCTCTCAGTCAGGTGGAGTCAGTCACACGTGTCTCTGTCATGTTTCCATTCCTATTTTATCACACACCTCCCAGTGACACTCACCACAACACAGAAACCTCAAAATATCATTGCTTCCTTACACCTTGTCCGCCTATTACAATTGGAGGTTTATTGGGCCACTTGTCTCCATTAACATCAGATTATCTGCAATTGAAATGACCTCAGAGACACTGGTACCAGACTCTGATTGTTATACCCGACTCCCAGGACCCGCAGTGGCAACATACACCAGAATTGGAATAAAAGGCAGGTTATTGCCTAATAAAGGGGGCGGCATGGTGGTTGAGTGCTTAGCACTGCAGCCTCATGGTGCCGAGGTCCCAGGTTCGATCCCGGTCCACTGTCCGTGTGGAGTTGGCACATTCTCCCTGTGTCTGCGTGGGTCTCACTCCCACAACCCAAAGATATGCGGGTAGGAGGATTGACCAAGCTAAATTGCCCCTTAATTGGAAAAAAATGAATTTGCAACTCTAAATGTTTTTTTTAAGTTTATGGTCTAATAGTGACAGAGTAACACACACCAGAAGTGGATTATATTATGTTGTCAACAAACCATGACTAACTCACTATTATATGAAAACCAAATTTAGTTATGGTTCTCTGGATACTGAGTGTATTATCATTACATTGGATCCAATGATGTGTTCACTCACACACTGCAGCCTGACTTATTATTGTAACAGACACTGTGTTTGTTACTCTCAAAGTGACTGAATCCTTTGCTGGTAATCCTCTGGGCCCCATCTCCACTATTATTGTCCGAGACCCTGTGGTTTTATAGGGTTCAACGACTGTCATATGATAAGGGCAGTTAATTAGAACAATTTTATTTTTAATTTTTTTTTACTTTCGTGAGTGATGCTCATAGAGCGTTATCCAGCCCATTCCTCCAGGGTTAGGTACGTTTTGGCGCAGCCATTTGGGCGCGGCCGTTGTGGCGCGGCCGTTTTGGCGCCAGCCATTTTGGCGCCGGACGTTTTGGCGCCAAAATAACATTTCTTTATTTGTGAATTAGCCTCAGTTGAGTTGGCTGCGGGTACGTTGAGTTGGGTGCTGGTGCGTTCTATCACCATCTTTTTATATATTGGCGTTATATATTGGCATTATTGACATTTATATATTGGCATTATTGACGTTTTGGCGCCAAAATAACATTTCTTTATTTGTGAATTAGCCTCAGGTGAGTTGGCTGCGGGTACGTTGAGTTGGGTGCTGGTGCGTTCTATCACCATCTTTTTATATATTTTTTAACTAAACCAATTCGCATACCCATATGATGGCTGAGGCAGTATCAACGAAACGTGGTAAAGAAAAATTTGTTCATAACGGATTCCTTTACGTCTTTGACAAAACAAGCAAAGGTGACAGCGAAGTGAAATTTTGGCGTTGTGAGCAAAAAAAACGGTGGAAAGCACAGCTCCATACTAAAGCTGCAAACGTGGTGAGGCAGCTGAACAGCCATTCACATGATGCTTCTGCTGCACAAGTAGAGGTTGCACTCGTGAAAACTAAAATAAAAAAGAGAGCACAGGAAACCCTTGAGGCACCGACTGTAGTTGTTAATGAATGTTTGACAGACATATCCCAAGCTAGTCTACCAGCCATTCCTAATATATCTGCTTTGAGGAGAATGATAAGCAGAAAGCGTAATTATGTATTGAACGCCCCCACCAATCCAAGTGATTTACAACAATTGATTGTGCCAGAATGCTACGGGATATATGTCCGTCAACCAGGAGTGGAAGAAAATGTTTTACTTTGTGGTAGCGGACCAGGTCACGACCGGATATTAATCTTCGGAAGACAGAGCTGGCTACAGCACTTATTGACATCTGATATGTGGTTTGCAGATGGCACATTCAGTATTGCTCCCAGCCTCTTTTCTCAGATTTATGTAATTATGGTAAAAAAACACGGAGGAGTTACTCCTACAGTTTATGCTCTTTTGCCCAACAAGCACCGCACCACATATGCAAGAATATTCGCATTATTGAAAGAAATCGAACCCAACTTGAAACCCAGTTCAATTGTCTGCGATTATGAACAAGCTGCGCACAGTGCTATGTAAGACATATTCCCTGATGTTCAAATAAAAGGATGTTTTTTTCATTTAGCTCAAAATATGCAAAAACATCTAGCTAGTATGGGGTTCCGTAGTTTGTATAACACTGATCCAGATTTTGCGTTAAAAGCTAAAATGATTATTGCCATTGCCTTTGTACCTTTGAACAAAATCGATGAATATCTGGATGCTTTAGCGACGCAACTGCCGCAAGAACTTCAAGATTTACTCAACTGGTTTGAAGATACATATGTTGGTCATCTGAACAGACGAGGAAATGGTAGACGAACACCTTTATTTCGCCCTGAGATTTGGAACCTTTATCAGAGAACATTAAACGGGGAAGACCGCACAAACAATAATGCGGAGGCAGCCCACCGTCGATTGAAATACGATCTTGGCATGCATCATCCCACCATATGGAAACTAATTGATGGCCTGCGTAAAGTACAGAAAGGTAGAGAGGCATATTATGAAATCGGGGCCTCACGGTAGCATGGTGGTTAGCATCAATGCTTCACAGCTCCAGGGTCCCAGGTTCGATTCCCGGCTGGGTCACTGTCTGTGTGGAGTCTGCACGTCCTCCCCGTGTGTGCGTGGGTTTCCTCCGGGTGCTCTGGTTTCCTCCCACAGTCATAAGATGTGCGGGTTAGGTGGATTGGCCATGCTAAAATTGCCCGTGGTGTAAGGTTAATGGGGGGATTGTTGGGTTACGGGTATACGGGTTACGTGGGTTTAAGTAGGGTGATCATTGCTCGGCACAACATCGAGGGCCGAAGGGCCTGTTCTATGCTGTACTGTTCTATGTTCTATGTTCTATGAAAGGTTACTAGCCGGCCATGAACCGCCACAAAAACTAAAAAAGTATAGAGATACAGATAAAAGAATACATGAAACTGTTCTTAAATTTGAAAACATGGATGCTATCGAGTACTTGAGGAGCCTTGCTCATAATCACCAAATGAACTAAACTAAATGAACTAATTTAAGGTTTTTAAATTTACTTGCAACAATTTGCAACAATTTACTAGCCACAAAAACTAAAAAAATTTCTGTCGTCTGCGCCCAAATGGCCGCGCCAAATTGGCTGCGCCCAATTGTCCCATACCGATTCCTCCACCACCCAGCACGCCCCGATCTTGGTCATCCCAGCATCCACAGCCCTCCTCCCTGCCAGCCACTGGAATGGATATTGGCGGAGGTGTGGATTCCTGAGCAGCAGCTCCCTTACGATAGCCACTACCCCTAATGGGAGACGGCTGCGGCGCATGACGACCATGTTCCAGACTTTGAGAAGGTCCTGGTACAAGACGGGCAGTGCCAACAAAGAACTCAGAAGACCCTGCTGGTCGACGAACAGGAGTTGCACGTTGTAGTTCAGGCCATACATCTGGCAGAAGAAATACGTCGCCAAGGCACACCATCGTGGAGGAGGCTCAATGTCCAGGTAACACTGCAGACTCTGAAGGCGGAAAGTCACTACCTGGGTGCGAAGGCAGACCAGCGCCCAACCGACCTCCGCAATCAGGAGATTCATGACCTCTGCAGCGACTCAGTGCACTCCATTGTCCCAGAAGAACCGAATCAGAGTTCTCTGGCTGCGTGTGACAAAGTCAGGTGGAGGAGTCAAAGTGACCAGCCAGTACCACAGCATGGAGGCAATCAGCTGGTTTATGACGAGAACTCGACCCCTGCAGGACAGCACTCGGAGCCGTCCTGTCCAGCGTCCCATGCGAGCGGTGACCTTGGTCTCCAGCTCCTGCCAGTTCGCCGGCCAGGCTTCCTCTGCCGGGTAAAGATGGACTCCCAAGTAGAGGATGTTGGTCCAGCTCCAGCTGAAGGGCCTGAGCTCCTCTGGGACGGGGTCCATTTGCCATGGACCGACCAGGAGTCCAGAACATTTAGCCCAGTTGATCCGAGCAGAAGACGCGGCGGAGTACACAGGCACTCTCGCATCCTCCGCAGGTCACCAGGATCAGTGAACATGAGGAGCACGTCATCAGCGCAAGCCGGGAGAACCACCTCCATGTCCGGCTCGTGCAGAACCAGCCCCGACAACCGCCTCCGCAGGAGGCGCAGGAAAGGCTCCACGCATAGAGAATAAAGTTGGCCGGACAAGGGCCGGCCCTGACGCACTCCTCTCCATAAGCGAAGGGGCACCGTCAGGGACCCGTTAACCTCAATCAGACACTCCGAGGCAGCGTACAGTAATCGGATCCGGGCGACAAAGTGCATCCCGAACCCGAAAGCTCGCAGAGTCCGGAGCAAATACTCGTGCCCCACCCTGTCGAACGCCTTCTCCTGGTCAAGAGACAGGAAGGCACTCGACATATCAGATCTCTGCTTCGGACTCATGGAGCAGCCCCAGATTTCCCCAGCGGTCCAGGGCCAGCCGCACGCAGTCCCGGTAACCATGATGCTTTTCAAAAATGCCCGGAGGGGATGAGGCGAGACTTGGTGCCGGGCATGAGGGCGCCCTCTGCCTCGCTGCAGACAGCATCTAAATCCTCCTCCTGGCCCGCCACTGAGCAGCCTTCCTCCTCCGAGCAGTCACTGCCTGAGCCCGAGCCCCCGTGGCAGGCACCGCGGGCCCATCGACAAGCCCTTGACTCGAGTTGACCGGGGCTGGTTTAGCACAGGGGTAAATAGCTGCCTTTTAAAGCAGACCAAGGCAGGCCAGCAGCATGGTTCAATTCCCGTACCAGCCTCCCCGAACAGGCGCCGGAAT